>NC_036860.1:1916148-1935128 GCF_002910315.2 Salvelinus sp. IW2-2015
GCCAGCCCAGGGGTGGTGGAGAGAGGGCATGGCCAGGGGTGTCTGTTCCCTCACACCCTCACTTTCTCACTAAAAAGGGAAACAGGCAATGTACCCTGTTTCCCAGGGCAGCACAGGAGGGTTTTGGTGTTGTGGGCAGTACGTAGGAAGTTGGCAATGTACAGATTAGTCTGACTCTCCCATTGCCTTTAATTGGCCCTCAAGATGTCATTGCATGGAGTCAGATCYTGTTCAATAAGGGGAAAGGGGGATACCTAATCAGTTGTACAACTGAATGCATTCAACTGAAATGTGTCTTCTGCATTTAACCCAGCCRGTCTGAATCAAGGCARGGTAAGACCTTGTTCACCCCATAGTTGGACCCCATGTTGAAAACAATATGACTGCCACTCAGTGAAGACTGTGCGCTTAGGTATGGGGCTTCAGGCAATGACTTTCAATCACACCTCCCATTACTGTGATGTAAACGTCACCATACCACACAGACCTACTGAAATCACACAAGCCTCTTAGCTTTATCCTCTTAGCAATTGTTCCAGAAAGGTCAATGAATGGCTCAGTGGCGCTTGAGATCTACTCATTTGATTCAACAAGATTCATCACAGAGGTGACTCTCGCCATTCAGTCATTTGTTACTCATTGGACAATTGATAGAGGAGGGAGGGTTAGACGGCTGGTAGCCATGTTAACTACACACTCTGCTGCCAGAGTGTGTAGCTGCCAGGAACTCCTGTTCGTTGAAGCCTTCATTAAACCCTGGTGACTTATTGTTTAATGGTAATATGTTGTGTGGGGGAACGACAAAGGTTCCTGGAATTCCTAGAATCCTACAATGCAATTTTCTCCTTACCATGTGAAATCACAAATGTGTTGAGGTTGTTGGTAGGATCAATGGGAATGTATAATATTCTGTATTCTGCACATTGAATGAACATACACTATATTTGCAAAAGTATGTGGACACACCCCTTCAAATTAGTGGATTCGGCTATTTCAGCCACACCTATTGCTGACAGGTATATAAAATCGAGCACATAGCCATGCAATCTCCATAGGCAACATTTGCAGTTGAATGGCCTTCCTGAAGAGTTAAGTGACTTTCAACCTGGCACCGTCATAGGATGCCACCTTTCCAACAAATCAGTTTGTCAAATTTCTACCCTGCTAGAGCTGCCCTGTCAACTGTAACTGTTGTTATTGTGAAGTGGAAACATCTAGGAGCAACACCYGCTCAGCCACGAAGTGGTAGGCCACACAAGCTCAAAGAACGGGACCGCCGAGTGCTGAAGTGTGTAAAAATCGTATGTCCTCGGTTGCAACACTCACTACCGAGTTCCAAACTGCCTCTGGAAGCAACGTCAGCACAATAATTGTTCATCGGGAGCTTCATGAAATGGGTTTCCATGGCTGAGCAGCAGCACACAAGCCTGAGATCACCATGCGCAATACCAAGCGTCGGCTGGAGTGGTGTAAAACTTGCCGTCACTGGACTCTGGAGCAGTGGAAATGCGTTCTCTGTGATGAAACACTTCACCATCTGGCAGTACGACGGACGATTCTGGGTTTGGCGAATGCCTAGTGCCAACTGTAAAGTTTGGTGGAGGAGGAATAATGGTTTGAGGCTGTTTTTCATGGGTCGGGCTAGGCCCCTTAGTTCCAGTGAAAGTAAATCTTAACGTTACAGCATACAATGACATTCTAGACGATTCTGTGCTTCTAACTTTGTGGCAACAGTTTGGACAATGCCCTCGTGCACAAAGCGAGGTCCATACAGAAATGGTTTGTCAAGATCAGTGTGGAAGAACTTGACTGGCCTGTACAGAGCCCTGACCTCAACCCCATCAAACACCTTTTGGAATGAATTGGAATGCCAACAGCATGCCAGGCCTAATCGCCCAACATCAGTGCCCAACCTCACTAATGCTTTTGTGGCTGAATGGAAGCAAGTCCCTGCAGGAATGTTCCAACATCTAGTGGAAAGCCTTCCCAGAAGAGTTTCTGGATGTTATAGCAGCGAAAGGGGGACAAACTTCATATTAATACCCATGATTTTGGAATGAGATGTTCGATGAGCAGGTGTCCACATACTTTTGGTCATGTAGTGTATCTATTATTGAGTAGATAGTACACAGTCAATACATGCCTCTTTTTGAAGATAACAAAGGGGGGCATTTGGAAATAAAACTTCAGTGAGTGACTTAAGTTTGTGTACATTAACTTTTAAAATTGGGATTCCCCCCAGAAAGGATTACTGTAACCTGTATGCCACTCCTTGAGTATACCTCTTTAAACACCTGCCTTAGTACTGTTGTCCTAGGGAAGGTCCTGTGTATCCAATTGGTACTGTACTGTATATAGCTGGCACCAGCTATCCTATCCTAGGAAGTCCCTAGGTGGCTTTACAGGTACAWYTCCTTAGCCAATTAGAGTACATTCTTATGAGGACCACCTTACAATCATAGATTTTATGACGACWTTTAACAGGCCAGTAACCTCCATAGATACACKGCAGTAAACTGGTAYTACKTACTTTTTAAGAGGCGCAGCGGACATCCGCTAACGCCTTGGTCACAAGGCTGTGTCTGTCTCCTCACACACTCAGTCAGACCACAGCACAGAGACGGCTTTGAAGAGTTGGAGGAGTGATGCTGGGCCAGTTCTGCTCACCGTATCAATTTTGTCCGTATCAATGTCCTTTGTCAGCGGCGGCAACCCCTCGTCAGCTGACACACTGGGTAATGTTCTGCTTCTGTAAGAACTTCTGTAAACTTCCAGACAAGACAGTGTTACTGTCCAAGTTAACTTGCTGTAGGTGTATTGGCTAAAGGATTTACTCTGTTGTTTTTGAAAGTTACTTGGGGGCCAACTGTCTTAGGCTTTCTGTGCACCCAACAACACGGTGGCGTCATTCAAGACCGCCCCACACACATTGCTGCATACTGAATACCACGTTCACACGACAGACACAAATACACACACACACACACCACACACACACACACACACACACACACACAACCACACACCCTACACAACACACACACACAGCACCCAACACACACACCACACACCACACACACACACACACACACACACACACAACATCACAATGATTCAACGAAGTGTCTAGGAAAATAGCGCTAAATCACACACAATACACAACTCGCACACATGCAAAAAATCACACACACACACACCACACACACACACAGGAATGAGGATACAAAACATTTTACACCTGTACCTTGAAAACGGCAATGTAGCTCACCTGAAGGAAAAGCAAATAGGTCTTTCTGTGCAGACCACCGTATAATATCTCATCTCAACACGTCACCACAGCACAGGGGAAACTACCATAGTATAATATCCACTGTTTTCCTGTTGTGTGAAGCTACTAAACATGACAGTGATATCATTCCAGCAATAGACCACTTTGTTCCTCTTTCACCATCAGGTAAACAAAGATATACAGCTCCTCCTATCATAAGCATAAATATATTAGCTCTGAGAAAGGGAACAAGATAATTTGATGACACAGCATTGTCATAAAATATGTCAGCAGTGGCCAAGTGTAGGAGCAGAATGGTGGCCATTTGCTGTAGTCTCAGTAATAATCTGCTATTCATTTCCTTTATAGGTCAAGCCCCATGGCTGAATTAGAACTGTGTATGTACGAAGCATGGAGATCCTTATCTGCTGAGGTCAACACAAATAAGAAACAACAGTGCAAGTAAGCATGTAAGTCTGAATACAGAGGCTGGCTGGAGACGTCTGAATACAGAGCTGGGCTGAGAGAACGTCTGAATACAGAGGCTGGCTGGAGAACGTCTGAATACAGAGGCTGGCTGGAGAACGTCTGAATACAGAGGCTGGCTGGAGAACGTCAAATACAGCGAGTACCAGCGTCTAGAAATACAGAGGCCCTGCGCTGGCAGGCCCAGCAAAAAGAAACGCGTCGCCGGCGCACTCGCATATAGATGAGAAGCGAATAGCGGCTAGCGCCCCAGACGAGCCCAATAAGTCTGCAAATACTATCTCGGCGCGAACTAAGCTATCGGAAAACCCTGCCTGAATAATACAAGGACTAGAGCTAGAGAACAATCTAAATATACAGACGAGACGCCCCGGCCAAAAAGATACACAGAAAGAGGAGAACGCTACACTGGAAAGACAGAAGAGGCTAACTCTGAACGAACAGCCGGAAGAAAAGCAGAACGTCCCGATGAATACAGAGTCATAGCTAAGAAGAGAAGGAAAGAGTGAGAACTCTGATACACCAGAGGACATAGCATGAGCCGAGAATGTCGGAATTACAGAGCGGACTGACCACCCCACAGGAGCCACACACACAGCACTGACTGAGCAACGGGCTGGCTCGAAAACACAACAACACAGAGAACAAACGTAGAAACGACAAGCACCAGGCACCATACAGAAGAGAAACATGCATGCCAAGGAACGATACCGGCTAGAAGCTGAATTGTAGAGGCTGGGCGAAAGAATGAGAAACGTACTGAATACAAAGACGGCCAACTCAGAGGCTCGAAAGGGAACGGCTGTAGTAGCAGCAGTACCGGATGAGAGGCGCCGCAAAAGATAAACAAGAAGAAGAGATGGAGAGCCACTAGTCTGAAATACAGAGGACTAGCTTGCCAGAGGGAGAAACGTCATATGGAAATAACTCAGAGCGACACTACCGAGCCTCGAAAAGAGAAGAGAGATATAGAATACAAAGAAGGAACTATAGGCTGGAGAGAGGAACGTGGCCTAAAGCGATAATAACGGAGAGGGGACGTGAGCGTGAGCACAGGATGGTCAAGACCTGAGGAAACCAAGTACAGACCGACTAAGCGCTGAAAAGGAGATAGACGAGAACGCCGAACCCGAATACAGGGCGAAGCAGGGCTGAGCGCAGACATGGAGAAGAGAGAGCGAACTGCCTTTGTTCGGTATCATCGGCACAGAGAGAAAAACCCCCATATCACAGACAGAGCCCAAGAAAGAGAGGAAGAACGCAAAGCTAGCGACAAGGAAGTGAGAGCCCATCTTGACTTCCAGCGTTCACAAAACTATAACACTCCTCTTGGAACCATGACAAGCACAAATAAACTACGTGGACAATATCCTGTATATTCCAGGGGCCCAAGTGATGATAGCTCAGACACACACAACGCCACACCACCACCAAACACACAACACAAAGCCTACACACGAGATATCTGGTTATACTGCTAGCAATCCAGAGATTAAGCGAAAGAGACACAAATCGCATGTAAGATGGCCATAAATCCACGGACGGTGCTATGATGCGTCCCGATCGAGAAGGCGAAGCATTTGCGAGAATTGATGTTCAGGAGTAGGCCACACAAGGAACTCGGACCGCCAAAAGAAAATCCAGAATTAGGTAGTGAACACTACGTGAAGACAGATCCGGAGCGCATATAGCTCGGCCAGGGACGTTCCCATTCCTGCATGTGGACCTCGTTCTCCGACAAGTAAAAGACTTAAAGCATAATTCCAATTCCAGTAATTAGCAATCAAGTCCGAGCCCTTCAGCTCTTCCAAATCTGGTCGTTACGGTGCAACAACTGATTATAGCAGTGAAAGAGAGGCGTCCATTTGGTAAATACCATTATAGCTCCACAGAGACCCTGTAATTGACTCTGCTGAGGAGAAATGTCACAGCAACATTGCATAGAATGAGAGATGGTAGATTAGCATTAGTGGTGTGATAAACACTCAGTAACAGAGATAACAGGGTTGGGTACAAAGTGGGGGTTTCTATTTTAGGAGACCGGATGGGATGGAAGTGTGGCATTCACAATGAAGAGAGACCTACAAAATGCTCAATTGAGAGTATGTAATTGAGAGTGTTTTTGTGTCACATTAGTGATGCAGAGCAAGCAACTTCAAAAGAAAGACTGAGAGGGGGGTGGATAGAGAAAGAGAGAACAGCAGTTAGTTGAAAGGAACAAGAGATGATMATCCTTGCACATGTTGCACGCCTTTTGAATGCCTCTTTCCTGCTTACCTCTTCCCAGAGGCAAGCAGCACTACACRGAACAAGTGGTGCTGTCAAACTGCAAACTGCAACCAGAAAGATGGCCAAYTTTCTCTTCAGATCTGACCGACATCTAGCGAAACAACAGACAAACTGAACAACATGGACTGGACACACAGAATCCACCAGAGACAGCGAAATCCACTCACGCTGGTGACTTTACGGTAGATCTGGGCAGCGTTCTGGCACTCAGAGTAGGGGTACTCAGACGTGGTCATCTCAAGCATGCACATCCCAAAGGCATAGACGTCCACCGCCTCATCATACTTCTCCTCGTACATCTCTGGAGCCATGAACTCAGGAGTCCCTACAGAGATGGGGGGTAGAGTGAGGTGAGGAGAGGGTTTAYTGGTAGTGGTTATGAGAATGGCGCAAAATCTGGTCCTACTTCACTGACAACTGCAGTTACACTTCACAATACAGTGGCTTTATTCATTCTCCCTTTGACCACTTTGGAACAAGTAGCCAACTGTGTGCCTTGTAATACAGTGCGGAAAATGTGTATTGGCAACAAACTGTTCTGGTATTCATTTACAGTACAAGTGTATTCAAATGGAAAAAAATAATCAAGGCAGTTGTCACGACTCCCACCGAAGGTGGCTCCTCTTCCTGTTCGGGCGGCGCTCGGCGGTCGTCGTCACCGGTCTACTAGCTGCCGCCGATCCCTTTTCCCTTTTCTGTTGGTTTTGTCTTATTGGTTACACCTGTTTCTTGTTTAGGTTTTTAGTTGGGCTATTTAAGCCGGTAAGGCCCGCCTGCTCTTTGTGCGGGATTATTRTTCCTCTGTGTATGTTTGTGGTAGTGTGTTTCCCTTTGTTTTTCCTCCGGACTGGTTGGGTCCTGGTTTTGGGCCGGTCTTGTATGTGCGCCCGGTATTGGCGTGAACATTTTTCTCTGTGCCGGAATAAAACATTGTTCTGTACCTTCTGCTTCCTGCGCCTGACTCCGCACCCACTACGCCTAAAGTGCGTTACAGCAGTACAGAAACAATGCAGGAGGTAATCAAAAGATAAGTTATTTATTGATACAACACCAAATCTTATACTAGCGTGATAATGTAAAACAAATGTTAAACGTCTGTAGGTTTGAAGGTTRCCAAATGGGACTTAGATGACCCACACTATTAAAAAGTCACTGAGACCAAACACTGTGATAGCAGTGAGATAGATTAGAACATGTTGGGCAGCCGTGCTGACGTCACTACAAAGACTAGCCGTCATGCACCATGACAGTATAAATATAAACACCTAGCCAAATAAATAAACACAGTGGCCAGCCTAAAACATGGCATTGAAGGCTTTATTTACAGTTGCTCCAGTTTAAGGTCACACCACACTAAAGGGACAGCAGTACACAGGTAGCAGTGGGACTGGGACTCTATTTGACACTGAGTGATTGCCACTGGAAGGTATGATTTAWTCATTGAAATATTGAATAACCGTTTCACACAATACTGCATCTCTGTAATAACATTTWAAAAAAGACATTAAAGCAAATAGCAAAGAGTAAGTGTTGTAGGTGGCAAAACGTTTTAACATCCTATATGAGGTTTCAACTATTACGTACGTCTCACTTTAAAACTTTAGTAGTATCCTACATTGAGAAATATTTAATAGTCACAAGGTCTAGAATAGAGCCCTGATGCACTCCATCATGCTGAGTGTCAGTTGAAGTGGATGTGGATAGTTGGGAGACTCACCAATGACACTCTTGGCGAACGAGGCACTCTTTAGTGTGGCCAGGCCCAGATCGCCGATCTTGACGGAGCCTGTGGGGCCGGTGATGAAGATGTTGTCACACTTGAGGTCCCTGTGGATGATGGGCGGGGTGCGGGTGTGGAGGAAGTGGAGGCCCTTCAGGATCTGGTGGCTCCAGCGCTGCAGCAGCTTCAGCTTCATCTCCTTGAACCTCTTCAGGTACCTGCAGGGTGAGGCTGATATGAGGTATACATGCGGCCTATGCAGGACTCAAACCCACAACCCTGGTGTCCAACCAACAAAGAGATTGGACCCATGGGGTACAACAGTGTAAGCAACAAGTGTTACTAAGTTACAGAGCACCACAGACCAGGGGTGCTCACACTGAATCTGAAAGCCTGAGGATGAGGTAACATCTGGAACCAATTTTCTCCTGTCATGGTCAAATTGAGAGTGACACTCCATTTCGACAGATGTTAGCCACATGGCTAACACACCAATTCAGTAGATTCACTAACATGAACAGAAAAACACAGATGGAAAGCATATCTGCTTGAAGTCTTTTGCACACCCTTTTACAAGGAGATGACGTAGGAAAATGGCACATACTTTTCCCCATCTGCTTATTACTCAGGCAGTGGATGGACTTAAAGGGATAGTTTAGGATTTTGGCAATGAAGACCTTTATCTATTTTCTGAGAGTCAGATGAACTAATGGAAACTATTTTTATGTATCTGAGTCCAGTATGAAGAAAGTTAAAGCTAGTTTCTTGAGCCAATGTTAACTAGCTTAGCACCAAGACTAAGTCTTCGGGTACAGCTAGCATACTTTCAGTCTTTGTGCTAAGCTAGTTAGCATTGGCTTGTGAAACTACCTCTAACTTCCTTCATACTGGATGCAGATACATACAAATTGTATCCCTTTTTCTCACGTCTTGAGGGTGCCTGATGTCATGAGCTCGGTGACCAGAAGGATGCACTTGTGGCCCTTGCAGTTGTCCTTCCAGGAGTCGTAGAAGCGGACGATATTGGGGTGCTGCAGCCCCTTCAGCATCTCCACCTCCTCACTGAAACGCTGYCGCTCCACCTTCGTCAGCCTCCGCGTCTGGAGAAGGAAGAGGAGAATACATTATTATAGTGGTGAGACTGTACACATAGTAGGTTATAGAGGTACAATAGAGTAGACACAAATATAGCATTAAGAGAGGGAAGAAGGGAATACATTGTTATATACAGAAGTATTGAAAATAGAGGTTAAATGGACGAGACACAAACATACAGTATATAATACACAATGTACAGGCCAATGCTAAGTCATCTATTATGCAACGATGCAAATGTATCTAGGCCCCTCAATGTAATTATAGGGGGCTGGGTTTCATTGCATAAGGTTACACAATCATGTGAGTTTACTGCATAATACTTGCAGATTAACAGATATAGCTTTAAATATATATACAAAAATCTAGATGTGAATAGATGACGGTATTGATACAGTAGCCAGTACTCTAACTATCAGCCTGTGGTGGGAGGAGACGTAAAAACCAGTGCCAGAGACCAAAGAGGAAAAGCTGTGCCAAGCCAGAAACCWGCCATCCCCAGCCCTCTCATGAGGCACGCATTACTCTACCAGGGGCTTGGAAACACTGACGCGTAACAGTTCTCTAATGGCACCAAGTGTTCTCTAGCTTCAATGTTGTTGGAGGGGGTTAGAGCAGAGTTTTCAGAAATCAATGCATCAATTATAGAGAAAAGGAAAGTGATTGTTTCAGAGAGGTTTAGCAGCGTGTGTTTGTTTGTGTTTCCAAAATGATGGATGGGGTTTTTACACACGACAACAGCCCCGCCGGTTGTTTTCAGCACAAAGCGACAGACGCCTCTCTCTCCCAGGAGACAAGTGCTGTAGGAGACCAACTGTCCACACTCACTCTAAAGATTACGCAACAATAAGGCGGGGATATCAGGCCAGTAGTTCTCACTGCCCTCTGCTGTCCCACTCAGAACACAGGCTGTCCTACTGCATGCCTGCTCTGTCCACAAACARCAAGCTGTCATTRTCWGTCAAGTGTCCTGATCCAGGAGCCAAGCTCACAACAARAAGGAGCACTATTGGTAGAATTTGGCACCCGGGCATCGTGACACTAACGCACAGTGACAGTGCAAAGTGGGTGCCAAAGTCAACCTGAATGAGGGRTGTCCTGTTTACAGCACACACTAGSMCCATTTTACTAAGTTCACAGAGAGCCAYGATGATGCGGGATGTCCAACGATGCCACCTAGCTTATGTAAGAGTGGCAGTGGGACCAGGTCATGACTGGCTGGTGGGGGGATGGAGGGGTGATGGGGGTAGAGAGCAGGGGGTTGATTTCTTCCTTCACTGGACAACCTATTTTTGGGTTTGCCGCRTCCAGGAATGAACCCCACATAAAGAAAAACAGCTGTGTGAGGCTCCTCACTCAATCACTTCATCTCACTCTCCCCATCTCTCTAGATCTCTTTCAACCCACCAGGAACGGATTTGGTGATCAAACACCAGCCAGTGAAATTATTTAGTAGGGAGCCGTCAGAAGCAGTGAACTTACCAGCTCTAGCTCTCTGCCACCAATTCTAGTAAAAGACGGGTACTTTGATTTGCTGCAACTTTGATCTGGCTCCATCGGCAAAGTTCATGAAGATGATGTGTAAGAGTGTGTTTGAGTGTGTGTGTCTGTAACTTTCTCACTCATCATTAGTCACGATTCATTCAGGATTATCCGTAATCATGGTAGCATATTCTAATTTATAATAAAAGTGACTCCGATATGACACAATACTTTATTTACCATTCATTTCTATTGGGCACAAAATAATCTAAAACACAGCCAAAGCTAACTGCAAATGCATCCAAGTTTGTAGAGTCACAAGCTTGATGTATTCATTGTTTGTTAGGAATATGGGACCAAACATTTGACTACTTCATTTATAAGAATCTTTAGGGGTGTCAATAGTTTTGACCCCTAACTTTTTGAGAAAATAAACAATTACTTGTTCAACAAAATGCATTTATCTGAGTATTGTATTAGTATAAAATAATATAATTATTGCTGATCTTTATCAAGGGTGTCAATCATTTCGGGCCCCACTATATATACATACAGGATGTGTCACGTTCCTGACCTGTTTTCCTTTGTCTTGTATTTATTTTAGTTGGTCAGGGCGTGAGTTGGGTGGGTTGGTCTATGGTTGATTTTCTATGTTGGGATTTGGTGTTCGGCCTGGTATGATTCTCAATCAGAGACAGCTGTCAATCGTTGTCCCTGATTGAGAATCATACTTAGGCAGCCTGGGTTTCACTTGTGTTTTGTGGGTGTTTGTTCCTGTGACTGTGTTTGGGCCACACAGGACTGTTTCGGGTTTGTCACGTTTGTTGGTTTTGTATTTTGAAGTGTTTTGTTGATTTTTCATTAAAATATGAACTCTAACTACTCTGCATCTTGGTCCGATCCATGCTCCTCCTCGTCTGAGGAGGAGAACGACTACGACAGCCGTTACAGGATGGCTCACTTCTTAGGAGAAATTGTACAGATCCTCTTCTGTCAGTTGTTTTCCATGGAGTTGGCTGTCAACATTGTAATGTAAAAATGTTGYGTCGCTGTCTAAGAAAAAAATGAATGGCTGTATTCATCAGAAAATGCTATTTCTGTAATAGTGTCAAATCACTGTTCGGCTCCAAATAGAGATATGTAGAGTATACTGTAGCTTGTGGGCTGCTATGACGATCTGACCACAGACTAGCCAAACAACATTGGGTCTTATCTGCCTATAGAAAGAGGTGCACTCCGCGCCTGTTCCTGGACCTGCTAGTTTGAGTATGACTTATCTAACAGGAAACTGAGCTTTATTTTCTGTTGAAAGTGAATGGGAGCGAGGGGAGCTCACTGGCTCCATAACTCAAATAAAATACTGCTCACATTTGATTAGGACTTTCAAAGTTGTGGTTTAATATACCTACGTCCTGCTGTGCCAAACTTGACCAGGACAAAGTCAAGCTTTTAGGAGGGAAAGATCTTTAAGAACGAGAACAGTGCCCAGGAGCTATGAGAGAACGTCAGAATTCAGCCCAAAATAGGTAATAGCACTATGAGAATGTGCCTTACAGTAAGTGCCTCTGTGCCCTGGCTATAGACACTGGCTAGTGTCCACCAAAGGAACCAATACTAAGGAGAATGCTTGCTGGATTAACAGTAGCTTTGGGGAATGTTTTCTGTCAATGCATACAGAGTGGATAAAGGGTCTATGTCTGAATCATTAGCAGGAGATCAGTCCAAGTGGCTGTGGTTTCTCAGTCGTTTTTTCTTGGATGACGGTGCTGTTGAACACATTCCGGCAGAAAGATGCCAAGAGCACACAGGGTTTTTTTTGCATAGAAAAGTCTTGGCGGGCCGCCTATGTCCAAACAGTAATTTTCCGTATGGAAAAACGTTTTTTAGTGTAAACTTAAATGACTAAAACCAGATAAAATCTATGTAGAAAATATAATGAACCTTTACATGTTTTAATAAGATCATCTTTGACAACTTACAATCACCAAAATAAAAGCTAGACAATCAGGGAGAATAAAAACTTCCCAAACTATGCATTCAGGAGTATTTTTGTCATGACATGGGACTCCCATTGATTTTGTTATAATATTTCAGTCACTCAGAAAGCATAAGCCATGGCAAAAAAATAATATTTAACCTTTATTTAACCAGGTAGGCTAGTTGTTCTCATTTACAACTGCAACCTGGCCAAGATAAAGCAAAGCAGTGCGACACAAACAACAACACAGAGTTACACATGGAATAAACAAACATACAGTCAATAACACAATAGAAAAAAAGTCTATATGCAGTATGTGCAAATGAGGTAAGATAAGGGCGGTAAGGCAATAAATAGGCCATAATGGCGAAATAATTACAATTTAGCAATTAAACACTGGAGTGATAGATGTGCAGAAGATGAATGTGCAAGTAGAGATACTGGGGTGCAAAGGATCAAAAACAATAAATAACAGTTCTACAAAATGTGTAGAACTGCAGAAAATTAGCTTTAAAACTGCAACATTTTATCTCCGCCACATTAAAAAATGTGTCACTATGGCCAACAGGAGTGCCTCGAAGATTTTCGATTGATGACCTCACCATTGGCCATGACCATGGCCACGCACTCGCCACACCCACCACCACCTAAGCCCCAGTTTGATCCAGAAAAAAACCCTGGCAAGGCAGCAGAAAAAAACAGCCCTTTAACTGTTAATGCCTTCTTTCCTGAGGTAGAGACTGCAGCAGAAAAGTAATACCAGAAACAAAAATGCAGCACCGTGAAGCCTGTGCATGTTTGTGTGTAATGTATGTGAGAGAGTGAAGGAGTGGACGTTTTAATCTTTATCAGGAACAACCTGTTTTTTCTCGAGGACACACTGATTTTAACCTGAGGGAGTTGACACAGTGTCACAGTGACACCCATGCCCCTTTTCTTCAACCATGCAACCTGACCTCAGGGCAATTCGTAAGATTTGGTACGTAACTCTGTCCTCCCATTTAGTATGATACTTTATGTTAGGTTAGGTTACATTATGAATGGAATAGCGGTCGTACAATATCATACGTCATTCCCAGTTGTACAATAGCATACAAATTGGATGATGTAACTTATTATACATCTCTGATGATCTTGTATTATACCTATTTCTCTGAGACCAGTTTGCATCGGAATAACAAAGGAGAATTATAGCGAGAATTTATGTTGGTGGTTTTGAGAACTAAAGACAAAGGTTAGGAGAATTTACAGAAAAGGTTTATTGGGTTAAGGTTAGAATAAGGGTTAGGGGAAGAGTTAGCTAAATGCTACAGTTGTCCCCGACACGACTCGAACACGCAACCTTTGGATTGCTAGATGGTTGAAGTATACGTCCACCCATCCTCCCTGACCAACCTCTCTCCTATCGTTTCTGTCTTAAGGAACCTTCTGTCTTTGGTAACCATACCAAACGTAACATATCATACTTTTTGGAGGTACAAAGATTTATCTAAAATACCAAACGTCTGTTCAGCGAGTCCAGTCGGAACTGTCAGGTTCTTTTAAGAACTCCAGCAGTTACAGATGAGACTCTGTGAAACATTTATAGTTAAACACTGCAGTCTTTTTGAAATTAGTAGAGAAACAATGCTTTATTGTACATTACGTTACAATTAGGAAAAATGTATTTACTTCAGATGACTGTGCTCCTCCTCTGAGGCAGGAGAACATTTAGCTATTTTCTAGGCAGGATTACTGATTGAGCAGTAGTGCAGTCAGTTACTGTAAGAATCTGTATAAGACCACCATAGCTTCAGGGAGGAGCACAAMAAACTACTAAACAACTAACTGTCCAAAAACATGTTTGCATATCGTCTTTAATCTAACTAATATCATAACATTTATGTACTAACTTATATTTACAGACAATCAGATTTTTATTACTTAACCTTTACTTAACTAGGCAAGTCAGATAAGAACAAATTGTTATTTACAATGACAGCCTACCCTGGCCAAACCTGGACGACGCCGGGCCAATTGTGTGCCACCCTATGGGACTCCCAATCATGGCCGGATGTGATTCAGCCTGGATGTATCCCAGAAGATTCAAAGTGAATCTCCAAATCCAGACAGTTCTGGACAGCTAGTTGCCACTATGTAATCCCAAGGAAACATAGGGTCACTTTGCTTGCTGTCTGAACTGCATACACTCCCTACATTCTCCATGCTAGGGTGGTCAAAATTAACTTCTGGGCCGAGGGTSCTCAAATCACATGAGGCGTCAGCCTCCAAAAACTAACCCAGAGAGGGGAGGGACATGGCCCCCTTTTGTGGGACGCTGAAGGGGGATATTATTAGTCCCAGAGGATCTCGGCATGCGCCGCAAAGCCAGGAGGTATTTGGCCGGCGAATGCCACCTCACCCTTACATAAGCACTGTTTGGTGGTTTGCAGGGCCTGGCAACCCACAACCAGCTGGGAAGGGAGAGAGTGTGGTGGGAGTGGGAAGGGTTGTTGTCAAAGATCCTGATAAGTAACACTTTAGAATAAGGCACATTGTATGTAGCCTATTAGCAGCTAATTAGCTATGAAGCCATCATGGGAATGAATGTGTTCGCAGGTTATTAGGCAATTCATCATACATGGACTACTAACTAGAGGTTAGGGGCTGGTAGAGATCAGAGACTCGTGAGCTAATAGTATTAAACGATTTAACTACCGGTAAATTACAAATCTTAATTCCCATGAAAACAAACCAGTCAAATCCACCTGCAGAGATTTGCTGAGAAACCTGCTGCACTACTGTAGTGATTTGCACGTGATTGTAGTTCAAACTGACAGACATTCGCTATTGACAGTGAAAGGCCATGAAACAGACATAAGATTCTGTGTTTGGGTCTTTTTGTGCGGAGTGCCTCAGGGTACGTCTTTAACCTACAGCCACTTTTCTCCTTCCTGAATCTCAAGAGCCAACCAGAGACAAGGTATACTGGTGCTTCTCTGTGGCTCTGATGACCCACACAAACCATTTAGGGTTAACTGAGTCCCTGTGGCTGTGGTGTTTGTTCAGGTAAATAACAGCTGGAGGGACACACACTGGGGTATAAATATCCAAGGGAGGAGAGAGAGATATCTGCCAGACTGAAAACTTGAACCTCTGTTAATTTCAACTGTTCTGCCTGCGGCTATGGAACCCTGACCTGTTCACCGGACGTGCTACCTGTCCCAGACCTGCTGTTTTCAACTCTCTAGAGACAGCAAGAGCGGTAGAGATACTCTCAATGATCGGCTATGAAAAGCCAACTGACATTTACTCCGGAGGTGCTGACTTGTTGTACCCTTGACAACTACTGTGATTATTATTATTTGACCATGCTGGTCATTTATGAACATTTGAACATCTTGGCCATGTTCTGTTATAATCTCCACCCGGCACAGCCAGAAGAGGACTGGCCACCCCTCATAGCCTGGTTCCTCTCTAGGTTTCTTCCTAGGTTTTGGCCTTTCTAGGGAGTTTTTCCTAACCACCGTGCTTCTACACCTGCATTGCTTGCTGTTTGGGGTTTTAGGCTGGGTTTCTGTACAGCACTTTGAGATATCAGCTGTAAGAAGGGCTWTATAAATACATTTGATTTGATTTGTTAAAGCCATTCAGGTTCCTAATTGGGGGGCAGCTAAGACGTAGTGAAGAGGATATCACTGACTAAGACAAGTGAAACTGATGTCATAGGGGCTAACTGATTCAAAAAACACTACTAAGGCCTCAACTCACACTCCAAGGAAGCACTGACGTTGCATGTTTCGACTGTTGGAAAACATCAGTGGTGGAAAAAACAAACAATGAGAGAAAGCGAGTCACAGCTGATTTGATAAGGAAACTGACATTATATCTCCCTCATCGACCTTGGGGGCTGGGGCCAACTCACAGCATGCCTTGCTTGCTCTTTGGCTCGCTCCTTGTCTCTGAGCACAGAAAAGATCTGCAGGGTGGAGGGACTGGAGGAGTTGTAGGATCTTCTGTTTTAACCCTGACAATGTGTATCTGTAAATGGCTATGTTGATAATAAACCATGTCACTAGGACAGACTAATGTTTTCACAAAGTTATGTATTTGCTTAGAACCTGACACGAACCAAACAGGTTGATGAATAAAAGGTTTCGGAATGACTATGTATGAAAATGATAAGAAGGAGTGACACATTGAAAGAAAAATCAATACATCACTGGTCTCTTATTAACTTGACACAAATGGTACCAGGCATAGACCAGTGCACATGTGTCTTCATCAATAAATGTCACCATTAAGTTGATTCAACAACACTTTCCGTATACTGTCACACCAGACCATTCTTTGTACAAATCAATACAGAGACAAAGACTGAACTGTATCCAAGGAAGAAGTAAACAGTAAATGACAATAAAGCGGGCCTGTAAAAGGTGAAGGCCTGAAGCCCCCCCCCCCCCCAAGTTTCTCCATAGAAAATCAAGCCATGTGAGGGTGTGTCAGGGACGGGCAACTCCAAAGCCCTGGCCAGAGCAGTTGAGAATGTCTCATTAAACCGGCCTCTGTCTCGTAAAGCCTCCGGGTTCTCTGGAAAAGCCTGGTGCAATCTTACCCCACAGATGTTCCCCGTCAAGGGCTTTAACTAGTGCCTTTGGAGGTACGGAAGCAGAGCCTGTCAGGGCTACAGGATTACTATGTCCACCAGGAGAAGAAAGGAAGAACAGAGAAACAAGAATGTGTCTGTTAAACACTAAAACACAGGGTGATAAGATTCGCTTTGAACTACCAGATCCAGGAGTTATTGAACACTGATACTGTAAATATTGTAAGGCTTTACTTTGATAGGTAGTTTGTAGCAGATAGAATTTTCAGATAATTTCACACCTGCCACTTTGAATCAAAGTTGAACTAAACTAGAAATAGGTTAACAACTAGCAACTAATAGTAAATGTGTAATGATAAGTCTGAGGTTAAGAACTATTGATCGCAGAGTTTGATCCTAGATAAGCCATTTAGCGTCAGAACTAAAGGGTGTATGATATGAATGGGATCATGCTGGTGTAAAGGATGTCACGCTGCCTGCTTAGCYAGTACCACTTCCTCCTGTTCGGCTCACACCGAGGCTCAAACCCAGGGACCTCTGCCTTGCTAGCACACGTGACCACCCTCCTGAATCGTCTTACCAGGAGCTCTGCTAGTTAAATCCCATTACAATTATCCTCCTCCTTGTTTACTGGTTTGGTGTCACTCTGACCTCAGGTAATCCCAAATGGATGGAGCCAGAGGCCATCTCCAATTACAATTATGCCTCATCAAACATAACACTGTCACTGCAAGAAGGATGTTGAAAATCAAGTCACAAAAATAAGTAAAACATTTACCAGATTCCCCATCTGCAGATTTTTTAAAGGAGATCAATTTGTGCTAAATGTTAAGTCAACCTCTYGTCACAGGAGTGAAGCTACACTAAGAAACACAAAATACATGTGGGACAGTGGAGGCTCAGGACCATCCTCCTCAGTGAATTTAGTGAAACATTAAGTGAAACATTTAAAAAGTTATCCTTTTTAGATAAAACTATACTAAATATATTCACATGTCACCAAATAATTGATTAAAACACTGTTTTGCAATGAAGGTCTACAGTAGCCTCAACATCACTCTGTATGGTAGCACCATGGTGTAGCCGGAGGACAGTTAGCTTTTGTCTTCTTCTGGGTACATTGACTTCAATACAAAACCTAGGAGGCTCATGGTTCTCACCCCCTTCCATAGACTAATTATGATAACTTCCGGAGGATGCCCTCCAACCTATGAGAGCTCTTGCAGCATGAACTGACATGTTGTCCACCCAATCAAATGATCAGATAATTAATCTAGTACTGAAAGCATACGCTACAGATAGCTAGCACTGCAGTGCATAAAATGTGGTGAGTAGTTGAACACATTTTTTAACAAATGTATTTATTTACAAATTAAGGAGAAGCAAGAGAGAGAGAGAGATAGCTATATTTTGTTGTATTTTTTTTCTTCCACTTTCCCTTAGTTAGTGAATGCAGCTAGCTAGGTTAGCCAACTCAAACACCCGGCTCAAACAGAGAGGGATGTTATGTTAGCWAGCTGGCTATGGCTATCCAATACTGGAACTCTTCCACTTCAAGATAAGCTTTTGATTTTATTAATTTATTGCCACTGGGCCCGCCGGGGTAATTGCTAAACTGCTGGCTGACTGTACACTGTACTGCATGATTGTAGCGGGTTTACTAACATGTTAGTTCTAGTAGCTATGTTGACTAGCTATGACATTAGCTAATATGGTGACAACGATGTAGGCTGTGTGTAGCAGTTAATGGTTATGATATGAAGGTTTGGCTTGGAAAGTTTTTTTTGCCTGGTCACAGACAACTAATGAGTTGTGCACTGAAGTCCACAAGCAAAGGGAAAAGGTGAGAGGAGGAGAGCGCGTAGATGCGAGAAGGAATTTTACAACGAGCAAAATGATCCTGCTGTTTTTATGTGGCTGCTATGAAAGTGAACTGTGTTTGCGTGTGATCACGGGTGTATTCATTCCGCCGATTCTATCCAAAAACTTTTCTTAAAAATGTAAGCAACTGGAACGAAACAGGGATAAACATTTTTGAATTCGTCCAAAAGAAAGTATATTTTGCAACTGTTGGACT
>NC_036860.1:1941748-1943345 GCF_002910315.2 Salvelinus sp. IW2-2015
ACTCCTCTGCACCAGCTACACCCAGATCCTTACAGGGACAAAATAAATGTATCCACGATGGCGCACACGCGCAGCCGGTTTGGATTCCGTGTAACACTCCCAATCTTGGGCTGTTTGTATATGCACTGCAGACCCTCAAAATAAGAGCCTTGGCTTGATAAAGCAGCTTGGCTAAGCTGATAACACTCACAGCTAATATAAAAAGTCCTTAGCTCCTACGATTTGGATTCACTAGGAGTTATTTCTTGGCAACTGTCGCATAAGACTTCCTTCCGCTACCATAAATCAGACAGAAATACCCTCAGATGGATATTTGTATCTAAACAGATCCACAAGTGCAACAGGAACCACACCAGCAGTGGTAACGGTGCAGTCTATCCGTCCTGTCCTGTCAATGAGTAATGGAGCATGATGATCTGAAACAGAGGATGTGCATGATGTGTCAGCAGAGCCGGCTCCAGGCATTAGCAACATAAGCYGTCGCTTTGGGCTTCAAGCCGCTAGGGGGCCCCCAACATACACATACATCATAAAACATTTCTTAGGACCTCCGTTGGGGTCTCAACTTATTGTTGAGAGTTAAAATAGCAGAATATACAAGGCACAAGTTCGATATTTGGTTGTGGATCAGCAATTTTTCTCTTGTTATGTCAGTCACTTGACAGTCAGTCAATTAGCCATGTCAGCTAACAATTCCTTGATTGGTCAATTATAGCCAGCCATCTAAAATTGTATTAATCATGYCCAAATATCGACCAGGCACACAGGGCATGAGGCACGCAGGGCATGTGCCCAGGGGCCCCATTGATTTTGTTAGTCACTTTCACTCAGATATTATTAACATGGTATAAGTCCTGGCAAAATGTGTAGAATTGCAAGAAATTAGCTGTAAAACTGCAATTTATTTCTCTCTGCCCCATGGCAAAATGAGTAGAATTGCATGAAATTTGTCATAAAATTGCAAAAAAAAATCTCTGRCCAATGGRAAAATGTGTACAATTGCAYGAAATTCACTTTAAAAAAAAGGGGGGCCAAATCTCGCCAAATCTCGCCCCTAAAAGGCTAGAGCCGGCCCTGTGTGTCAGTATCTGAGTGTCTCTGCTTTCAAGCTTTCTCTCTAAGTGCCAATCTGTGTGTGTGTGTGTGTGTGTGTGTGTGTGTGTGTGTGTGTGTGTGTGGTGTGTGTGTGTTGTGTGTGTGTTGTGTGTGTGTGTGTGTGTGTGTGTGTGGGTGTGTGTGTGTGTGTGTTGTGTGTGTGTGGTGTGTGTGTGTGTGTGTGGTTGTGTGTGTGTGTGTGTGTGTGTGTGTGTTGTGCATGTAACCAGGAAATAAGTACACTTTAAATTGTATATTGGGCTTCTGCGGGACAGTGCCATGGTTAATAGGTAATATGCTGAGGCGTGGGACCAGATCCATCCAACAAACGCTTGTTTTTTTCATGTACACTGAACGTAAACAATGGGCATATTTCAGCGCACTCATGTAAAACAATGGGACTTTCAGGCCTGAATTGGAGTGAATCAAGTGAATATGAATGACGTTTGGAGATATTCTTTTGTTTGTAAAACATATGTAAACGTCATGACAGCTCATAGGA
>NC_036860.1:1943757-1948869 GCF_002910315.2 Salvelinus sp. IW2-2015
TGACAGAGTACAACGAAAGATGGATGTGGGTTGAAAAAAAATAACTGGTCTCGTCCAGTCATTCGTTCTCTGACCTTTTTTGTTGTCTGTACTGGTGTTTTGATGGTGTCAGGGCCGTGGTGAGTTTTGGGTGGCGCAAGTCTTAATTCGTTCTTTCGTTTCGTATGTTGGTTTTGGGTGCCTGGATTTGCTCTTTCAAAATTAGAGGCAAGGGTGTCTTGCCGTTTGCCTCTGATTGGACAGTCATATTAACGTAGGTGTTCTCACTGTGTTTGTGGGTGATTGCTTCTGTGTCAGGTCTGTATGTACGCCCACACGGACTGTTTTCCGGTTTTTGTTTGTTCGTTCGTTTATTGTAGTCTGGTCTTCCTGGTTCATTGCGTTCCTTCACGTGCGTTATGGTGTAAGTTCGGGTCCAGGTCTGTCTCATCGTTTCATTGTTTATGTAATTATGTCCAGTGTTCGCTCGTTTCTTCAGTTTTGTATTAAAGTATCATTATGTATTCACAACCCGGCTGCACGGTTTGGTCCAACTCTTTGTACTCCTCTTCGGATGAAGAGAAGGAGGAGCCCGTTACACAGTCATTGTTTTAGAAAGATGTCATAAAGTGGCGTCTATGTGTCACGCCCGTCGGAAGAGAATGGACAAGGTGCAGCGCTGTTGAGCGTACATTTGCTTTTATAAGTAAATTGTCGCCAACAAACAAAGAAACGGACGTGAAAGCCAACCAGGGCATTAGTTAGTGCCACTAACAAAGATAACTACCCACAAATGCGAAAGGAAAAAAGGCTGCCTAAGTATGATTCCCAATCAGAGACAACGATAGACAGCTGCCTCTGATTGAGAACCACACCTGGCCAAACACAAAGAAATAGAAAACATAGAAATAAAGAAACTAGAATGCCCACCCTAGTCACACCTTGGCCTAACCAAAATAGAGAATGAAAGCCTCTCTATGGCCAGGGCATGACACTATGGGTAACACAAATAGCTTTTACCATCCATATTAAGTTATAGTGAATTTTGGATCCCTATTGAGAAGATAAGAGGTAAAATACTCTAAAAGACAGCAGATCAGAGAAACATGAATTATATATTTCTGAAGGCAAAGGTAATTKATGTCTAGCTAAAAAATGTGACGAGATAACGAGAAATATGAAAAACATTTACAACCGACGGACAAGGCATCCTCCGAGGTGTTAAAACAGGACGATTCAAAATGAGTTGTCAAACCTCTGTGGCTCTTGTTCTTTGAAGCAAGTAACCTTTGTCCATCTGGAGCACAATATAAACCAAAAAAAAGATGTACTATGAATTGATAAAGTTCCAGCAGTTCCAAAGTTCCAAATTCCAGTAGAGAACTTGAAAAAACTGGACTGTCTCATTGAACATGATATGGCCGGTAATGACATAGAGCTAGTGGTATCTCCTTGTGAGAGAATCAAACAAACTCCGAATGGCAGGATGCAAAGAATACAATATAGCCCAGTATAAACTAAAATATGAATTTGACGTAATGTCAATCCATCGTATTCTCCATCTAGTTTTTTGTGTGGGTTTCCCAATGGCCTATACCGTGACAGAGAGAGAGAGTGAAGCACACTTTATCTTGGGGAACTGCTGTAGTTTTTTTTCAATAAGCTAAATGTTTTTGTCATCCGACCGGCAGAAAATTAGCTCAAAGGAGTACAGCTCAAAGGAGATTGTGACTTTCATGTATGGTCTTCCATTTACCTGTTACCTAACTGGTAATTAGACAGGGTGGCTGGGGAACTAGGAGGACAAGGAACATATTATGACAGTGTTTCACAATGTGTTTCACAATGTGTTTTATGTGCTCTATCTATCTCTCTCTCTCAATTCAATTCAATTCAATTCAATTCAATTCAATTCAAGGGGCTTTATTGGCATGGGAAACATATGTTAACATTGCCAAAGCAAGTGAGGTAGATAATATACAAAAGTGAAATAAACAATAAAAATGAACAGTAAACATTACACTCACAGAAGTTTAAAAAGAATAAAGACATTACAAATGTCATATTATGTATATATACAGTGTTGTAACGATGTACAAATGGTTAAAGTACAAAAGGGAAAATAAATAAGCAGAAATATGGGTTGTATTTACAATAGTTTTTTTTGTAGTTATGTTCTCACCTGGAAAATAACGATACTCGATGACAAAGCCATTGACTTTTCTTGTGGCAACTAGGTACACAAATCTTGCTGCAGTGATGGCACATGTGGTATTTCACCCAGCAGATATGGGAGTTTATCAAAATCGGGTTTGTTTTCAAATTCTTGTGGATCTGTGTAACTGATGTGTCTTCATGCTAAAAACTATATGGTTCATACAATGGGCAGGAGGTTAGGAAGTTCAGCTCAGTTTTCCACCTCATTTTGTGGGCAGTGTGGCACCATAGCCTGTCTTTCTTGAGAGCCAGGTCTGTCTATGACGACCTTCTCAATAGCAAGGCTATGCGTCACTGATCTGTTACATAGTCAAAAGCTTTCTTTAAGTTTGGGCCGGTCCAGTCACAGTGGTCTCAGGTATTTCTGCCACTGCAGACTCTCTGTTTAGGCCAATAGCATTCTAGTTTGCTCAGTTTTTTTTTGTTAATTCTTCCAATGTTGTCAAGTATAATATCTTTTTTGTTTTCTCATGATTTGGTTTGGCGTCTAATTGTGTCTGCTGCTCCTGGGCTCTGTGGGTGTGTTTGTGAAACAGAACCCCAGTACGAGTTTGATTAGGACTCTTCTCCAGGTTCATCTCTGTAGGTGATGGCTTTTGGTAGGAAGGTTTAAGGAATCGCTTCCGTTTAGGTAGTTGTAGAATTAACAGCTCTTTTCTGGATTTTGATAATTAGCGGTATCGTCCTAATTCTGCTCTGCATGCATTATTTGGTGTTCTACGTTGTACAGAAGGATATTTTTGCAGATTCTGCATGCAGAGTCTCAATTTGGTGTTTGTCCCCATTTTGTGACTTCAATTCTTGGTTGCGTGAGCGGACCCGACCCAACTCACAACCATAAAGGGCAATGGTTTCTATAACTGATTTCAAGTTATTTTTAGCCAGATCCTAATTGGTATGTTGAATTTTATGTTCCTTTGATGGCATAGAATGCCCCTTATTGCGCTGTGTCTCTCAGATCGTTCACAGCTTTGTGGAAGTTATCTCTCTCTCTCTCTCTCTCTCTCTAGTCTGCTAACGCAGCTCTTGAATCATGGCAGTTGTTCACTGTTTGTTTAAGGAACAGGTGAAATCTTTTAAGGTAACCATGGAAATCGCAACTTGACTTCTATTAACATTTTGTACTGCTAATAGCCTTCAACTCAGAGACTAGATTGTCACTTTTCAGCTCTACATTCGTAGTACTAATACTGTCGCGTTAAATTCGGAGACTCTGACAGCTATGGGAATGGAGGCTTTCAGAACCCAATCGTCATTTATAGCGAAGCTGAGGTGATTAAAAAAGACACACAGGGACTTCTAAGTTCAGTTAAAATTATTAAACTCTGCTCTCTCTCTCCTTCCCACCTCACGTTTATCTTACTGGCTACTTATCAGTCTCTATCTCGCTCTCTCTATTAGTAGTTAGATTAGAAGAGGAAGAGCCATGTTGAAGGGTGCAATCCACAGTACATACAATGCTGAGTTGCAAATTTCACGAGTCGTGATACACACTGTGACAGGTTATATACAGTTTGAACAGCATTTAAAGAGTTTCAGCAAGCGCTTAGTTTCCACTGCCTGAAAAAAACAAGCTCTGAAAAACTTTCCTCTGATCCATGCTGCTCTGTAAGAATATGAAAGGAGGGAAAAAGTGATGTTTGTGAATTTAAAAAATGCTAAGGGAATATGATAATGTTATTCAATTGGCAAAGGTGCCAGTGGAGGATTAGCAAAGCATACTAAACAGAATCTCACCCATTATCCCAAGCACATTTATAGAATGTTTTAGAATCCAAGATGTCATAGCAGTCGGTCGTGTGTTTGTCTAGTAAGTCTCATCGTTTTTTTTTYWATATATTTTTTAGATTTTAATCTCACTTTCCACCTACGATCTAAATATACTTTCCTGCAACCCGCCCCACCCAATGTGGTACGGATCTGCTAGTTTTATACGTTCTAACTGGAACCTCTATCAGAAGCTAGCCAGCTAACTAGCTACTAGCTAGTAGTCACTGTTAGCCACGGCTAGCGGACTTTACCTTTAGCMCGGTCACCAGCCAGCTTTAGCTCGGTCAATACCTGCCAGTCTGCACAGCACGATATCGGACTGCTTTTCTCCACCACATCACCGGATTCCTGCCGCAAGCACTGGGCCATTAAACCGGATTATCGCAACTAGCTAGCTGCAATCGAGTGGCTATCGRTGGCTATCGCCTCTGTCCCGAAGCAAGCACCAGTTAGCCTTGAGCTAGCCTCGAGCTAGGCCCATCTCCCGGCTAGCCGAAGAGGTATTCCCGCTAATTCGTGAGCTACAATACCTCTTTTGCCAATTGGCCTGGACCCTTTATTGCCGACACGGAGCCCCACCGATCCACCACGACTGGTCTGCCGACGTAATRGTCCGATGTGGTTTCAACAGGCTTTTCCATTGCGTTGTCACCGAAGACCCTTCAGCTAGCCCCGGCCTGCTAGCTTTCTGAACGCCGTGCCTCCCGCTCGCCTAGCATAGTAGCGACTACCGAACGGCTCCCGGACTCACCTATTGCTGCTCATTGGACCCTATGATCACTCAGCTACACATGCCTCTCTCTAATGTCAATATGCCTTGTCTTCTGCTGTTTCGGTTAGTTATCATTTTATTTCACTGTAGAGCGCCTAGTCCAGCTCAACATGCCTTAGATAGCTCTTTTGTCACACACCCCACACATGGGGAGACCTCACCTGGCTTCGCTGGTGTCTCCAGAGATGCAAGCTCTCTCATCGTCACTCAATGCCTAGGTTTACCCCCACTGTACTCACATCCTACCATACCCTTGTCTGTACATTATGCCCTGAATTTATTCTACCACGCCCAGAAATTCCCCTTTATTCTCTTTTCCACACACTAGACGAACCAGTCTTATAGCTTTAGCCATACCTTTATCCTTACTCCTC
>NC_036860.1:1955821-1959920 GCF_002910315.2 Salvelinus sp. IW2-2015
ATCTGTAAATAGCACACCCAACTACCTCATCCCCATATTGTTTTTGTTTCTTTGCTCTTTTGCACCCCAGTATCTCTACTTGCACATCATCATCTGCACATCCATCACTCCAATGTAATGKTAAATTGTAATTATTTTGCCACTATGGCCTATTTATTGGCTTACCTCCCTAACCTTACTACATTTGCACACACTGTATATAGATGTTTCTATTGTGTTTTTGACTGTATGTTTGTTTATCCCATGTGTAACTCTGTGTTGTTGTTTMTGTCGCACTGCTTTGCTTTATCTTGGCCATGTCGCAGTTGTAAATGAGAATTTGTTCTCAACTGGCCTACCTGGTTAAATAAATGTAAAATAAAAAATAAAATAAATAAAATAGAAGCCTACATCTGCCAAGGTAATTTGTCAATTATCCCTGTCCACTTTGAGGCTTAAAATAATAGTTTATCAGCACAAAGCGGGCATGAACTCTGTTCCTAAAGTTATGTGTGCCTTGGTCTGTACCAATGCAAATCGTCTTTGTAACTTCATAGACAATGAGGTTCAGGGGCACTGATTTTGACCTGAAAACAGAATCAGAACATGTTTCAAATTCGTCTTATAGTCAATTAGGAACTACAAGTAAAAACAAAACTGATCACAGCATATATTTAGGCTAGTTTTACACATGCAATGGGTTATATTGGTTGGTTGAGGAACAGAACTACTCGTGGTTTTAGCCGGTATGTTTAGCAGGTTTCAGTCAGACAACAAAAGGAAAAGTACAGAGCTGAGGCACTGTTGCTCTTCTTCTACATAATGGATACGTGTTGACGGGACACCTGGTTCACGGTTTAAGAGACCACAAMGGGAGGGGTTGATATTTTCTACACGAGTTTACAAAGAAATACTACAAAAACCCATTCATGCCTCTACAGTGCCTTACAAAAGTATTCATACCCCTTGTATTTCTTTCTTGTATTTATTTTATTTTGTTACAAAGTGGAATTCAAATTGATTTAATTTAKATTTTTTGTCAATAATCTACTGAAAGTACTCTGTAATGTCAAAGAGGWAGAAAAATTATACAGGACCAGTCAAAAGTTTGGACACACCTACTCATTCAAGGGTTTTTCTTTATTTTTACTATTCTCTACATTGTAGAATAGTAGTGAAGACATCAAAACTATGAAATAACACACCCACATGAATCTTGTAGTAACCAAAAACATGGTAAACAATAAAATATATTTATATTTGAGATTCTTCAAAGTGAGTTTCCAAAGTAGCCACCCTTTGCCTTGATGACAACTTTGCACACTCTTGGCATTCTCTCAACCAGCTTCACCTGGAATGCTTTTCAACAGTCTTGAAGGAGTTCCCAACATTATGCTGAGCACTTGTTGGCTGTGTGATTGATGGGTAACAATAACAAATCAAACATTGATGTCTCTTTAAGCATGATCAAGTTAATAACTATGCTTTAGATTATGTATTAAACCACCCAGACACATCAAAATACAGTCATCCTTCTGAACTGAGCTGCAGGAAAATAATTAAACTGCTCAGGGACATTACCATGAGGCCATTGGTGATTTTAAAACAGTTACAGAGTTCAATGGCTGTGATYAGAGAAAACTGAAGGTGATAAGAGAAAACTGAAGCTGAATCAACATAGCAGCATACCACCCTGCATCCCACTGCTGGCTTGCTTCTGAAGCTAAGCAGGGTTGGTCCTGAATGGGAGACCAGATGGTGTTGGAGGGCCAGTAGGAGGAACCCTTTCCTCTGGTCTAAAAAATATATCCCAAAGCATCAAGGCAGTGATTGGMGATATTGCCTTGTGTAGGGTGCTATCTTTCAGATGGGATGTTAAATGGGTGTCCTGACTCTCTGTGGTCACTAAAGATCCCATGGCACTTATTGTAAGAGTAGGGGTGTTAACCCTGGTGTCCTGGCTAAATTCCCATTCTGGCCCTCATACCAACAGTCACCTAATCATCCCCAGCTTCAATTGGCTCATTCATCTCTCCCCCCTGTAACTATTCCCCGGGTCGTTGCTGAGAATGTGTTCTCAATCAACTTACCTGTTAAAATAAGGGATAAATAAAAAATAGTTACTCAACAATAATGACAGAAACAGAACAGAAATATTCTAAAACATGCAACAAGGCACTAAACTAATACAGCAAAAAATATAGCAAATTAATATGCTTTTTGGCCTAAATGCAAAGACTTATGTTTGGAGCAAAATCCAACAAAACACATCACTGAGTAACTGCCTCCTTATTTTTAGGCATGGTGGTGGTTGCATCATGGTATGGCTATGCTTGACATCCGCAAATACCGGGGAGTTTTTCAGGATAAAAAGAAACGGGATGAAGCTAAGCACAGCCAAAATCCAAGAGGAAAACCTACTTCAGTCTGCTTTACACCAGACATTGGGAGACCAATTCACCTTTCAGCAGATCAATAAGCTACAACACAAGGCCAAGTTACAGTTTAGACTTAAATCTGCTTGAAAATCTATGGCAAGACATGAAAATTGCTGTCTAGCCATGATCATCAACATCTTGACAGAGTTGAAGAATTATGGAATGAATAATGGGTTAATATTGCACAATCCAGGTGTGTAAAGCTCCAAGAAGACTCGCAGCTGTAATCACMACCAAAGGGGTTTCTGACATGTATTGACTGAACACTTATGCAACAACTATATTTCTATTRATCTTAAAAAATAAATAATAATAATCTTCCACTTTGACATTCAAATATTTTGTGTAGGATGTTGACAAAAAGTTACAATTAAATCCATTTCAATCCCACAACACAATAAAATGTGAAGAAATCCAYAGGATATGAATACTTTTGCAAGGCACTGTATAATCAACAAAAGGTAGTGTTGTCTAAATAAGCATTGGTCTATTTTTGATGTGATCATACCTCATAAGGGGACATTATGTCAACACTTGACCTAAAGCCTCYGCCAGAAGGCCAGCGCTGTCTTAATACTTACATAACAGATGTCATTGGGAATCATAAACAACTGCTATGACAAATCAAATGCATCACAACAACATAGCATACAGGCCTTGGCACACTCGTATTTGGGGAGTGTTTTCCCATTCTTCTTGCAGATCCTCTCAAGCTCTGTCGGTGGATGGGGAGCGTTGCTGCCACAGCTACTTTCGGTTCTCTCAGAGTATGTTCATCGTTCAAGTCTGGCTCCTGGTTGGGCCATCAAGGACATTCAGACTTGTCCCAAAGCCACTCCTCCTGTGCTTGACTGTGTGCTTCTGGGTCGCTTGTCCTTGTTGAAGGTGAACACTTCGCCCATCTGAGTTCCAGTTTGGCCGGGGCAGCAGGCTCGTAGGAAGAGTCTTGGTGGTTCCAAACTTCTTCATTTAAGAATATGATGCCACTGTATTCTGGGGACCTTCATGCTTGCAGAAATGTTTTGGTACTCCAGATCTGCTAACTGTCTTGAGCTCTGATGGGACAATTCCTCCGGACCTCATGGCTTGGTTTTGCTGAATGCACTGTCAACTGGTGGGCTTTAAGATCAGTCTTGATTTCCAAATTCATGTGCCAATCAATTGAAATTTACACAGTGGATCCAATCAATTGTGAAAGCATCTCAAGAAGATCATGAAACGGATGCACTTAGAGAATCAATTTTTGGTCTCATAGCAAGGTTGATCTTATGTATAATGTTATTTCTGGTTTTTATATGAATCTCAATTTGCTAATTTCAAAAACTGTTTCACTTTGTTATTATAGGTATCTGTGTAGTGCTTGGAGATTTAAAATAAAATCAATTTTAGAATAAGGCTGTAACGAAATAAATGTTGGATAAGTCAAGGGTTCTGAAGTACTTTCCAAAGGATGATTTATGAATGTATTGGATGATTGTATCGGACAGATCCATTATCTTCCCATGAGAACTGGCTTTCAGCCACCATTATCCAAAGTAATCAGAGAATGTTGTGTAAGGACTGTCTCACACGTACATAAAACACAAGACATACATAAGATAAGCTATCCCACTCTTTTCCACACAATTGCCCACCTCCCACCAACCCAGCCACAACCAATCAAGCAGTCCTGAAATGAATGA
>NC_036860.1:1960890-1978256 GCF_002910315.2 Salvelinus sp. IW2-2015
GACTATATTCAGTACTAAGAGCACTGCATGATAGATATCATAGAAGTTATCCGCATTTATAATCAATTTCTACCTCCATGGCTGCAGTGTTATGTAACATTGTGCAAACTGAATCTGCCCCAGGTGAAGGAGAGATGATTGGCTTTCCTGCTAGCAGGCRCCATTCAAGTCATCTGGACATGTTGGCCAGCACTCCCATTAAACCAGTTGACCCCTAAATATAGACAGTTTTAATTAAATGGTGTTTGCTTTTTTTCACAGTTAGCACGGCTTATGAACCAGAGCCAAACGGATGTAGTGCTGCTTGAGTGTGTGCAGTGCTCCCCTCTGTTTTCCTTCACACTCAGTGAAGGCAATGAAACATTATGAGCCCTAAACTGCATGGTAATGAATGGACAGGGGGTGTGGGGGCAAGCCTGCTGAGAGGCTGAGTCACTCAGCCAGCCAGTCGGTGTTATCCTTGATAAGAGCCACGTAGTCAGCAGTGGCCACGGTGGCATCACTACCGGTAGCCTTGGGCAGTCTCATTAGCTGCGCTGAAGGCCCATGAGTACGGTAGTGTTTGTCTCGCTTACACACGTTTAGGGATGGGGTGTGGGGGGTCAGAGCAGACCACCATCACCATGGTAGCCCTTGTAGAGACCGTCAGCAATTTATCAGGGCTAATTAAACTGGGTATTGTGGGTAAAATAAATGAAGAGGGAAAGTCGGATTAGCTCAATCACTCCACAGGCGTTAAGAGCGACATTCTGAAGTGGAAAAGGCTGACGGAAAAAAAAGGTTCCAGCTGGAGCAGCAGAAGAATGTGTCCCCTGGAGAACAGTAACACCACGGGAGGGAAAAAAATKTTTGTTTGGGAAATATATAGGGGTAAAGGACGCTTATTATTAGGGGCTACCAGCCAGGGAAGTTCCAGACTAGTCACCAAGTCTCTTGTCACCTAGTGTGGCACAGGAATACGCTTATTCAAGTGACGGAGGGACTGAGAGACACTTCAATGGACTCCTGGCCTCAGTCTGGGGTTTGTAAATCCTAGTCCCATGTTTAGTATGGCAAATGCTTTTACAGCTAATGTCAGTTCTGGCCTGAAACCCTCCTTGTTTTCTTCTAGAGGTGGGGTAAGGGAGGGTTCAGTTAGTTCAGCTCATACTTTGTATAAGCGGCCTCTCTCTCTCTCTCCCCATGGGTCTGATTCCCACTGACATCTTGACATTTTGAAAAAGGAAACACAGCTGTATGAGTGTGTATTCTTGAGAACAAGATCTCCCAAGCAATATCTAGTCTTCTTTAACTGTGTCATTTGAATGAGTGTCTAAAGGTTTTGATCTGATTTGAAGCTTTAACCATGCAAAGCAACCTGCATGATAGGTAAACCAGATATCCTCTCTATATCATGCACTGATTACTCTTACACAGGAACAGACACAGCATGAAGTTCAATCAGTGCACAAGAGATAAGACAAGAAAGGAAAAATCCAAGAGATACGGATTTTATATTTCTAGGCAGTGTTGCCTAAATAAGCATTGGTCTATTTTGATGTATCATACCTCATAAGACATTATGTCAACATTTGACCTAAAGCTCGTCAGAAGGCCAGCGCTGTCTTAATACTTACATAACAGATGTCATTGGAATCATAAACAACTGCTATGACAAATCAAATGCATCACAACAACAATAGAACATATCTATGCAGGCCTCGTGTGCTTTACCCCCTCACCTCCCCAAAAACAATGACAACACAACCCTACCTAACCCAGGTGCTGCTACAATCAATCTTGTGTGAGATTCCACAGTGCAGGGCTTCTCCTTGAAACTCCCAGTGTGTGAAGTGTACAGCAAACAAAGGAGAACAGAAAAGCCAACAACATAGGACAGATAAGAAGGACACCAACACACACACACCACACACACACACACACACCACACAACACACACACCACACACACACACCACACCACACACACCACAACACACCACACACACACACACACACACACAACACACACACACACACACAGTAACTATACATGTCCTGGAAAGTTGTTGTTCTGGTTTACTCATGTAGTTATACTCTGGAGGTAGGAACTCAAGGGCCATTACAGAACTCCCAAGAGAGGAGAGAGAGAGACGTTGTAATTATGCACAGTGTGATTTGTTTTAGGCCAGGGAGTGAGAGAACTCTCTTGCAACTTCGATCTCTCCTATGAGCTGGACCAGCTCGGAACAACGCCTGTCCCCAAACCACCCGGTCGTGCTGCCACTATCAAACCCTGACCGGTTTCACCGGACGTGCTAATTCGTCCCGAACCTGCTGTTTCGACTCTCTCTCTCTCTTGGACCTGTTGTCTCGACCTCTGAATGCTCGGCTATGAAAAGCCAACTGACATTTACTCCTGAGGTGTTGAACTGCTTCACCTTCTATAACGACTGTGGTTATTATTTGACCCTGGTGGTCATCTATGAACATTTTAACATCTTGAAGAACAATCTGGCATTAATTTCCATGTGCTCTTATAATCTCCACCTGACACAGACAGAAGAGGACTGACCACTCCTAGGAGCCTGGTTCCTCTCTAGGTTTCTTCCTAGGTTCCTGCCTTTCCTGCCATCTGCATTGTTTGCTCTTTATGGTTTGAGGCTGAGTATCTGTATAGCACTTTGTGACAACTGCTGATGTACAAAGGGCTTTATAAAATATATTTGATTGAAATTGGATTGATTGCTGAGGAGGTTGTTCAACCGAGTTGACTGACTCCCTGCACCTTGCTCATCCTGCTTGCAAACCCTGTAGCCAACAAACATCGACACTCAACAGGTCAGTGCAGCACCACCAACTTTATCTTTCAGTGCACAAAACCTGTTTCATAAAGACACACCAGTCTCTGCCGTCTTTCACTCCCCTGTACTATATCATGTGGCTTGTTTTAGAATGACGCCTCCTGGTCCCTGCTATTCCCTCCAGCTTCCCAGCTGCCCCCTGGAGGGTTGGGGCGGCTCCTGTTACAATGGCTGCAGCCTGGCCAGGGAGTCTGCTGCTGCTATAAACAACTCTCTGCAAGCTGTCAGTGGAGGCTCTGCTGAGGGACATTGGGAGAGATTAAGATGAGTTATAGGCATTTTAAAGATGGTGGATCTGTTCTGAACACTGATTGCTTTACCATAATAATTTCCGAGTGAAACATAAATATATTAAATCTGTCTTCTAGGGTGGTGGAACTCCTGGGCACAGCTATGCTGATATTAGTTTTGCGTTTGCAAGAAAGGCATTTTACTGTACTTGTGCATGTGACAATAAAAACTTGAAACTTGAAAATGAATGATTGTCACTTTGGTGTGAGTAATCTTGATCTTGATTGTCACTTTGGTGTGAGTAATCTTGATCTTGGGCAAGTGGCAGGTGTTAGAAGATAAACGGGAGGCCAGGCAGTCAGTCTCAGTAATAAGCATTTCTGTGAATGAATGAATGTGTTGCAAATTTTACAAATACATGTAATAACAAGTTGCTTGCTGTGTATCTGTTCTAAACTAGTATTGCTCAAGTTTGGGTGTGAGAAGCAGCTCTGGATGAGTGCTGGCTGGCACCAGTGGTTCTCAATGAAAAGAGAAATGGCCAGGCAGGATGACAGTCAGGCCCTGAGTGTCACACTACCACTCATCTCTCTGTCCCAAGCACCACCAAAAGGTTCAGCTTTCCCACTATGAGGTCACACATAGATAGATTATAGAATGTACTGGTACTCTCAGCATGAAAAGGGCTTTTCCTCAGTACAGTACATGGAAACGGTATCTAGGAATCATTGGCCATGGTAAAAGGTCACTCAATACGGCTCCCGAGTGTCGCAGTGGTCTAAGGCACTGCATCTCAGTGCTATAGGCATCACTACAGACCCTGGTTCAATTCCAGGCTGTATCATAACTGGCCGTGATTGGGAGTCCCATAGGGTGGCGCGCAATTGTCTGGGTTCGGCTGTCATTGTAAATAATAATTTGTTCTTAACTGACTTGCCTAGTTAAATAACGGTTAAATTTTTTTTATACGAACTAGATGTGTACTGCAAAAAATATGGGTCTGATTCCCACTGACATCTTGACATTTTGAAAAAGGAAACACAGCTGTATGAGTGTGTGTTCTTGAGAACAAGATCTCCCAAGCAATATCTAGTCTTCTTTAACTGTGTCATTTGAATGAGTGTCTAAAGGTTTTGATTGATTAGTGAAGGCTTTAACATMCAAGCAAGCCTTGCCATGGACAGGTAAACCAGATATCCTCTCTATATCATGCACTGAGTTACTCTTACACGAGCACATACAGCATGAAGTTCAATCAGTGCCCAGAGATAAGACAGAGAGAGGAAAAGTCCAAGAGATACGGATTTTATATGGCCATGGAATTTGGCGCAAGGAGGGGATTTCATAGAAGCAAACCAAGTCTGTTCTGTTGAGTGTAGACTTTGTTTTAATTATTGCTGTGTTTCATCTGTATTTGTCAAAATTTGTAATGAACCCCCCCCCCCCCCCCCCCCCCAAACCTCCCACTTTACCCCATTGCCCACACTTCTTAGTCATAGGACAGCTGCTAGGATACTACTTGTCATGGGGATTGTGACAATTAGCGAGAAACGATCATTAAGACAATGCAAGCATTTTATGATCATTAAGACCATTCTCACCCCGCATCTGGTCTGGACTAAAATCCCTGGTGTCAATTGTTAGTGTGCATTCAGCGAAACAATGATAGAAAAACATTCCAACCTCACCCCTTGTCATAGGCTTTATATGCATTAACAGTGACAGCACAGTGCCCTTCATGAAGGGGTTAAAGTAAGTAAAGACACTTATAATATGCTTCCCAGTTGAAAATAGGCCTATAACTGATTTTGCAATTTCTCAATTGCTTCAACGTCAGTGTTGATACTCAGTTGTGGATAACTGTTTAAATTGCATCTAAAATCATACAATGTTTGTTTTCGATTATCAGACATCATAACATTTCCTTACTACAAAACTCCTGAAGCCTCAATTGATGGCAGGTGATCTGCATATGAAAACTAAGTGGGGCAACTGTTTCCTACCCACTGGGCACACACTGATAGAATCAATGTTGTTTCCACATCCTTTCAATGAAATGATGTGGGTATTCTGTCTGCAATTATCAACTATCAAGTGGTTTGAAAGACACATTTCAAATCACTTGATAACTCTGCTGTGGTATACAGCTCGCAAGACGCGCTTCCTACCACTCTCTATATCACAGCCGAGTTATAGGTGCCAGTTTGGAGAAGTACAGATATTCACACATTATACAATGCAGACGAAGAGTTATGGATTGTTTATTTGCCATCAGTAACATGATTTTGGGAAAGAAGTACCCCCCCTTAGAATCTTTCGCCAGTTATTTTTTTGGCCTCCGGAATTGTAACCACCTAGCACTGGGTTTTGACCAGAGTTGGCACCTCCTCTTAACAACGCTGCTGTCACGTTCCTGACCTATTTCTGTTAGTTTGTTGTATGTGTTAGTTGGTCAGGACGTGAGTTTGGGTGGGCATTCTATGTTGTCTGTTTCTATGTTGGTTTAAGGGTTGCCTGGTATGGCTCTCAATTAGAGGCAGGTGTTTGGCGTTCCTCTAATTGAGAGTCATATTTAGGTAGGTTGTTTCACAGTGTTCGTTGTGGGTGGTTGTCTCCTGTGTCTGTATGTATGTTCGTGCCACACGGGACTGTAGCGTTTGTTTGTAGTCGTGTACCTGTTCGTGCGTTCTTCATGTTGTATGTAAGTTCCATGTTCAGGTCTGTCTACGTCGTGTTTGTTATTTTGTAATTTTCAAGTGTTTTCGTGTTCGTTTCGTAATTCAATAAATATTAGTTATGTCATCATACCTCGCTGCACATTGGTCTTCAGATCCCTCTCTCCTCTCCTCGTCCGAGGAGGAGGAATTAGAGAATCGTTACAGCTGCGCTCCAAAGCTTCGCTCCAACACTTCGCTTCGCTTGAAATTTGCATAAAGTAGAGCACAACTCAACTTTTTCTTCCGCACGACTAGCTAGGTTCTCGCCGCTCTCCTTCCCACAATCCCCCGCACATGTCTCTGTGTGTACTCGTTGAAAACGTATGGGGTGGAACGTCTCCTGCTGTTTTCCCCAACAACGAATTCAGAAGGAGAAGTTCCGCCCCCATTAATTTTCAACCAGGGTACTCAGAGAAATGTCCAGGGGATTGTGGGAAGGTGAGCGGCGAGAACTCTGCTAGCGGAGTGGTAGAAACATTTTTGCTCTCCTCTACTTCATGCAAATTTCAAGCGAAGCGATGCACTGGAGCGAAGCATTTTCAAGAGCAAGCGCCTCTGATCAAAACCCACTGTATGTAAGACACCCATGTGTGGAAACGCAGTGTCCTTTATAGGGCTATTTGTATGATTACTTTGAGAGCTTTAAACTCAGTAGGTCCACACAGGTTCTCAAAAACAGCAGACAAAAACTGATAGGCCMAAACCAAAATAGCAAAGAGATTATAAATGAAGTCATGTATGGTATCTTATCTGAGTGGCTGATAATGTCGAGAGAAGGTGTGGGCAATTGTAATTATCACCTAAACACTTGTATAACAAAACGATGGATTTGGCACACTTCTTGATCTGATGAAGGCATAACTGCGTAAACACATTAGCCTTCCCCAACAATAAAGAAGTGAAATGAGCAGATGTCTTTTTGTCCTTTTTTTCATTTGACCTTCTTTTTTAAATGTTTTCTAGTGTCTCAGTTTACCAATGTTCTTGAACTTGGGATTTCATTTGATGTCATTGTCACATGTAGCAGAGAACCCAGATAATTAAGCAAGACAGCACACATGGTACCCACTCCACAATTTAGAGATAACTTTGTTTGGCTGAGCCAAAGCCTTTGTAAACTATTTTTTGCGGTGGCCCAAATAAGATTTTAAGAGAATGATGTGTGTTCTTTTGAGTTTTTCCCATCTGTACACAAATAATAGCAAATTCATTATTTACCTGTAGCTCACACCATGCCACTTCTACTGTTGTCTCCGTATCCAGGCCTTTGTACACCGTCTTGAACGACCCTCTCCCAATTTCAATGTTGAATTTGAGGAACCTTCCATCAGGTGACGTCGCCACGGCTTTGGTTTCAATTTCATCCTTTTCCTCTTGCTCCCGTTTGCTTTCAAATGGAGCTCGAGATAAAGTTACCTTTTTGTCAGTGATTTCTTCCTCGGAATCTGAACTTGTGCCCTGTGCTTGCGAGCTGGGCTGTGCTTGCGAGCTGGGCTGTGGCGCGTCCCAGGTATCAAAAGGTGGTTTGGGGTCTGATGCTTGGGTACCAGGAGGTGAGCACGTGCTCGTTCCCGGGCTTGAGACAGGTGAGGCTGGTACTGATGAGTCCACCTTTTTCTCCTCTGCCGCTGTTTCTGCTAAAATATCATCAGCAGACCAGGAGTGAGTTTTGGAGAGAGGGGCATCATCGTAAACTTCAAGCTCCAAATCCAAGGTATTTCTTTTGCTCAACCTGTACGAGTTTCTCCTGGAGTTTGCCGAGTGTCTCCTTCGCCTTGGTGGTATTCGGCCAGGGAAACAGGAGTTGGCGTCGAACCCAGCAGGTAATTTGGAGAAACCCAGTCCGGCCATGTCGACCTCAAGCTGTGACATGTCTGTTTTATGAGTTTTGCCGCGAAATGCAACAGGTGGGTCTTGTGTCCCAACTTGTGGATAGTGCAAATCCGAACGAAGGCTATTCAAAAACATAAACTGGACAAGGGAACATCATAGGTTGCAGGGAATGTGAATTATTTCGAAAAATAAAAACTGTCAAAAAGCTACAGAAATCCAAATGAGACAAAAATAAGTACAGGCTACAGATAAAGTGTCTACATATTTGGCTTATACATTCGATTTTGTATGTTCAAWTCAACTATAGGCTATTAGACTATTGGCTAATAATACAAAAAAATATTTAACAAATCAACAAGTGTGCTGACAAGTCTCTTCACCTCAACCTGAATGAAGGTCGTTCTCGAGTTCTCCCTAGTAAAAAGTGCTTGTTTAAATCCGCCAAATATAATTTACTTGGTCGTGTTCTTGCTCATAGACAGACGAAAAATAAATCACATCAATCCGAGTATTCCTCAAACCGTGTCTCTGGTCGCACGTCTTCAAACTGTCCGCTCCCAATGTTGATTAACGCTGTATCAACAACGGGTAGACTTCTCGAGCGCACAGTGAAAGCTCAATGGGCTCCACCCCCAAAAACACATTTCGGATCTGTGTTTTGCCTGCAACCATAGACTATTATAGGTTGTGAAGCTATCGTTCCCTTGAATGTACACTGAACAAAAATATAAACGCAACATGTAAAGTGTCGATCCCATGTTTCACGCGCTGAAATAAAAGATARCAGAAAGTTTCCATACACACAAAACGTTTATTTTCCATTCCACAAAAAGCTTATTTCTCTCATATTTTGTACACAAATGTGTTTACATCCATGTTAGTGAGCATTTCTCCTTTGTTAAAATAATCTAACCACCTGACAGGTGTGGCATATCAACAAGCTGATTGAACAGCATGCTCATTACACAGGTGCACCTTGTGCTGGGGACAATAAAAGGCCTCCCTGAAATGTGCAGTTGTCTCAAGTTTTGAGGGAGCGTGCAATTGGCATGCTGCCTGCAGGAATGTCCAACAAAGCTGTTGCCAGATAATTACATTTTAATTTCTCTACCATAAGCCGCCTCCAACATCGTTTTAGAGAATTTGGCAGTACGTCCAACCAGCCTCACAACCGCAGACCATGTGTATGGCGTCATGTGGGCGAGCAGTTTGCTGATGTCAACTTTGTGAACAGAGTGCCCCATGGTGGCGGTGGGGTTATGTTATGGGCAGGTATAAGCTACAGACAACGAACACAATTGCATTTTATCAATGTCAATTTGAATGCACAGAAATGCTGTGACGAGATCCTGAGGCCCATTGCGAGGCCCATTTCTTTTAAGAGATCTGTGACCAACGGATGCATATCTGTATTCCTAGTCATGTGAAATCCATAGATTAGGGTCTAATTAATCCATTTAAATTGGCTGATTTCCTCATATGAACTGTAACTCAGTAAAATCTTTGAAATTGTTGCATGTTGCGTTTATATTTTTGTTCAGTATATATTTTCWTAGTTAACATTTGCTAAAAAAATAAAACATTCTAATGAAGTTTACTCTGAAATTAGAAAGCTGTTAGTTTGTGGTGCGTAGTAGCCTAGCATACTGTACAGTAGTCCTTGCAAACTTACTATTCAAGGTATCCTAATAAGTCACAAGAATCTTGGTCCAAGTGTGATATGAATGCATTCTGGCAACGTGTCAAGGTTTTAGATGCCAGCTTTTGGTTTAGAATGTTGGATTTACTATCCTGTATATTGTGCTATACTGTATGTCTACTGTAAGGTAATTATTACGATAGAGGACAAGAGTCATCAAAACTTATATTAACTTAATAATAATAACTGTTTTATTGAGGTAATTTAAGAGCTCCAGACAGGAGCTATCCGCTTATCTGTGGTGTTGACTGTGGTGARTATCTTTAGCAATATTACATAATGTTGCATTGTGAACTACTTGAAATAGTGGGTAGGATACAAATGTAGATAATGAGCACAGCAAAACGAATTAATCCATCTTAACATCAAGTTGCAACAGACTAAAATTGCCTGGCAGCCTGCCATCCTGGCACTGTAGAAATAAGTGGCACTGTAGAAAGAAGTCTGGATTAAGCCAAAGACAAAGACAGCTGACCATCTAAATCTAGGCTATACCTACCTAATCTCTTCKATAGGAAATTAAATCACAGAGACAAAAGCAATACAGATAAACTGAAAGAGGTTTCACTGTCTTATAAAATAGGTTTACAACAGTGTCCTCATCAGTCAAGTATTCCCTTTTTGTCTGATGACAAACTCAGTAATAGGGGGTTGGGTTGTGTGCAGATTTAGTCAAGGAAGGGTAATAGCATAGTGGTTATAGGAAAGGGMGTTTATTCATGTCTGTTTGACACATCTCACAAATTCTCATCAGTTACTTGTGATATAACACAGTAGTAGCATATCACTCAAAGCTTYAGAATAGATATGTAAAACACCCCCAGTAGGTATATTATCGTCATCAGTCACTATCCACCACAGACACGCACATTTCCTCCATTCCAGGTTTAGCGTGTCAGGCCATTCCAGGGTTAACGTGAGCACCCTGACACAGACCGAGGCCTCATCTTAGCAGGTTTCCGGGACGAAGTGGAAGGAGCGGCTTAGCGTTGTGTGGCCAAGTGATTGCAGGCCACATTAACCTAGTGCCACACACACCTTACTGTTGACTTTGTGCGATATACTGACCCCATTCCCCTCACACTAAGGATTCCAGCCAGGGAAGTTCCAGTCAGTGTCTTCTCAGCCAGTGAGAGCATGTGCCAAGGCTTTGATTCCTGGGAAGACCGGTGTGTGTTGCCATATGCTTACAATCCCTGACACAGACACTGATGAAGGTGCTCAGCCTGCCGCTGTAAAACACAAACAGACCGACAGACAGACAGACAGAGGGCCAGTGACTCTTTGTTTATCCCCTCCTGTCACTGTAACATACAACATGTATTTAAATGTGTGTATCGCCCTCTAGCCTACTGTAAACATAGAGGGCAGTGTGTGTGTACATGAGTGTGTGTGTAAGAGCTTGCACCGTGGAGATAGATAGCTCAAGTCCCAGCACCTGATATAGCCCTCACTAACACTGCCAGGAGACTTAAACTAGCCGTCTACCACCTGTCACATGAGCTTCACATAGAGGCTGTGTGGAAGCAGGGGAGAGGAGCAGTCAGAGGGGGAGCTTATCTGCAGGAACACATTGCTCCTATGGCAGCAGACGGCCACCCACGAATGCTAATCACTCATGTTTGATGAGAGCTTCTGCKGAGTCATCTTTCCAGAAAAGAAGAGTAGCACAGAAATCCCCATGAAACAGCATGGAAATGGGTCACACGGTAGACGACGTGCTAATCGCAGCGCTCTTCACAATTCCAGCTAAAAAGCAGCGCGTCGTCCTCCCTTCTCTGTCTGCTGTCTCTGCTGCTGTATGGTTTGTTTATCTCCCGTCATGAGGCGGGCAGTGCAATACACTCTGTTCTTTTCTGCTTTAGCTGACACGGGGCAGGGGGCAGGGCCTTGACAGGGGAATAATAAACAGAGGTCCTATTTTTTGAAGGTCAAGGAAATTGATATGATATGACATTAAAAGCTTAGTGGCTTTTGCAACTTTTCCAAMGGCTTTAGCAATCCTCATAAATGCCTGCCATAAGACTGTGAAAGTGTATTCCAACATACACAGAGGGAAGCTCACCAGTTGGAAAGCAARGTGAACTGTTGAGTGTGAACAGAATATTAAAGTGTGCACTTAGGTGGGATAATAATACATAGCCTAGTAATACCACAATAATCCAGTTGTAAACAAGGCATTGCGTGAATATTGCCAGGTTGTTAACATAATCAATAAACATGGACAAGTAGCACGCCGGTCATACAATTTCTCAAGCAGGGCCTGTATGCAAGTGCAAAAGCTATGGCTCTTTCAGACAGAAGAGGGATAAATACATTCAGAGTGAGTAGGCTTTTTAGAGAGGCCTCCTTTCCTTGGATGCCAATGACCATTACTATGCACATACCCTATATTATCCCTGGCCAAATCCAATGCTTTTTCCACTAACTGGTATTTTAACAACTCTCATCAGCTCTTTTCTCATCAGATTTTTTTAGAGCTGATCTAATTGGTATTTTGACCAATTAGATCAACCAATTAGATTAGCTCTGTAAAAGATCTGATGAGAAAAAATCTGATGTGATTGGTGAAAATACCAATTAGTGAAAAAAATATCAGAATTGGGCTGCCTGTCTAAACGCAGCCTAAGGTGTCCAACGCTGTGTCCCAATACTCATAAATGGCTCCCTATCCTTGCCTCGTCTCCTACTGTAGGTCACCAACACTCCAATAAAACTGAGTATGTGACAGCAATACTATGAAATCCCCACCTAACCTACCCATGTGGTAACTGAAGGACATCTCTTCCCTACTCTTGTTAGAGTATGTAATGACATAGTACTGTAATGTAGAACTACACTTGTACTTGGAATGCATTGATGTTGCCACCTAGTGGGCTTATCTGGAACAACACAGACCCATGTTGTAAGGCTGCATCTCAAAGWSTGCCTACACTGCTCTGACAGAACAAAATGAAAAATGGAGTAGGGTTACATCTACAACTCTTCTCTTTACAGTCAACAGGTCACACATCAGCATGTGGGAGTGTGTGTCAACTCTGGGGCTACAACAACAGGGCTAGGTGGCTTTGTTGTTTGCTTTCACTGATGTATGAACTAACCATTAAGCCCTATTAACCAATGTTTTATACTGAGTTTAAGCAGTGCTTCATTTGAGCCCGATGGTTTGCGCAACGTTGTAGCCCAAATAGACCAACGCGTGGCCATTGCTGTGATGAGAGAGAGAAGTGCGCCTCACAGAACTAGAATGAGAGTCACTTTCTATTATCTCTTTCCCTGCTCTAATATATATCAGCATGCAACTCTCATCTCTCCAGCTTTACACTTAATCATTTATTTCCTTATAGAATCATAGCCGCGGGAAGGATGCTGGAGGTATCACAGACCCCCTGATACATTTAAATACATTTTGCCAAAGTTATAGAATTACTGCTGTCAGCCAAAACAGGCTTTTTACGATATTTCAAATACAATCGCGGGACAACACAGATCCTGATGAATAGAGAAGACTATTCTGTCTGTAGGCTAGCAAGTTATCAACTTCCAAATAGACCTATTGAGCGAACAGCATTGTTTTACAAAGTAAAACAAGAGAGAGGTACGCTTTTGGCACGAGCGCATCGGCCATCACCGGTGAGTGAGCTGCGTATCGTTGAGTGAGTCAGTGAAACGAAAGCTTTTTAAGGACAAATTTATTTTGTACAATATGTGTGTGTCTCCACACACCTAGGCCTGGGCTATTGATGGATTCAAGACAAGGTCGTTGTCACTGATTTCAGATTCTCAGTTTGTCAGTGTCAAAGTACAGCCTGTCATTTCGATAATTTGTGAGGTATTAAAAAATATTCGGCTAAAGTCTCCAGTCATCTAAAATCATGTAGAATTGTATGAAATGCGTTTATGAAGGCCATTTTRCCCGGACCCTAGGCCACTAAACATTTCCCCAAGTGTGTAACTTCTGCAATCGCCTCTCTATACTCTACTGCTCTATGCCAGTACGCAAAGGCGATGATAATGCATGCAATGCTTTATTATAAAAGTGATTTTTCTTTTCATGCGTTCTTGAGCTCTTGGGCTACAACGTTGCGCAATTTACAAATTAAGCAGTGAGTTTAAGTTAGTAAAAGTGTGCTTATGTTCCTAGGGAAAATATATCAAATGTGTTAAAATAATAAGTATGTTTTTGTGGAGGCAGAAATTCACAAGASTCCATCCAGATTGTGACTATATTTTGGATAATGGTTCCCTTTCTAATGAGACAGGAACAAACCCACATTCAAAGGAGGGAAATTGTTATTCTGTTTTGTTATTCTGATTAGCTTTTGCCTAACTTGATGTTGACAAAATAATCAGCTGACAAGCGAACATGGCAAACAAGTCATATTTGATCACAATATTGTTAGATAGACAGTAAACACATGTCTCACTGGTGATTTCTGTCAGTGCCTACTTTGAGTCTGTATGAAGCACTATTTTGTGTCAATCTCTTGGGAGGCCGTCATTGTGTGTTGTTTTCAGTAGGCTTACACACTTCAACTTCAAGACTCTTGGCATACATTAGGGAGCCATCACAGTGGCTTTCAGTGCAAAATGTGAGCCAGAGTCAAGGGTTACCAACTTACCATCTTGAACATGGCCATCTGAACATCTTGGCCATGTTCTGTTATAATCTCGAACCCGGCACAGCCAGAAMAGAACTGGCCACCCCTCATAGCCTGGTTCCTCTCTAGGTTTCTTCCTAGGTTTTGGCCTTTCTAGGGAGTTTTTCCTAGCCACCGTGCTTCTACACCTGCATTGCTTGCTGTTTGGGGTTTTAGGCTGGGTTTCTGTACAGCACTTTGAGATATCAGCTGATGTACAAAGGGCTATATAAATAAATTWGATTTATACCAGGACCCTGACGCAGGTGATTGTAAATGTAGGCTACTGTCAGGGCCACTGTCCAGAGGGAAGTACTTACATTTTAGTCATTCAGCAGACGCTCTTATCCAGAGCAGCAGTTAGTGCATTCATCTTCAGATAGCTAGGAGGGACAACCACATATCACAGCACAGGCATAGAAAGTACATTTTTCCTCAATAATGTAGCTATCAGTAGAGAGCTAGAAAGGGGCGGGGTCAAGTAAAAGTGCTGTTTAATATTAATACTTCATTTTGGGGTGGTGGGTCGAGGTGCGGGGTCAAGTAAAAGTGCTGTTTAATATTAATACTTCATTTTGGGGTGGTGGGTCGAGGTGAGGAGGAGGATTATTTAAGATACTGTTTGAAGAGGTAGGGTTTCAGATGTTTTCAGAAGATGGGCAGGGACTCTGCTGTCCTAGCTTCAGGGGGAAGCTGGTTCCACCATTGGGGTGCCAGGACAGAGAAGCAAATCAAATAAAATGTTATTTGTCACATACACATGGTTAGCAGATGTTAATGCGAGTGTAGCGAAATGCTTGTGCTTCTAGTTCCGACAATGCAGTAATAACCAACGAGTAATCTAACCTAACAATTCCACAACTACTACCTTATACACACAAGTGTAAAGGGATAAAGAATATGTACATAAAGATATATGAATGAGTGATGGTACAGAACGGCATAGGCAAGATGCAGTAGATGGTATCGAGTACAGTATATACATATGAGATGAGTAATGTAGGGTATGTAAACATAAAAGTGCATAGTTTAAAGTGGCTAGTGATACATGTATTACATAAAGATGGCAAGATGCAGTAGATGATATAGAGTACAGTATATACATATATATTATATTAAATGGCATTGTTTAAAGTGGCTAGTGATACATTTTTGATCAATTTCCATCAATTTCCATTATTACAGTGAGCTGGAGTTGAGTCAGTATGTTGGCAGCAGCCACTCAATGTTAGTGGTGGCTGTTTAACAGTCTGATGGCCTTGAGATAGAAGCTAAGAGTGGGCTAAGCGGGAATTGCAAAAGACCTGAGGTGGCAGAAGTGCTTGGATTGAGGTGTAGGGTTTGAGCATAGCCTGAAGGTAGGGAGTGGCAGTTGCTCTTGCTGTTCTGTAGGTAAGCACCATGATCTTGTAGTGGATGCGAGCTTCGACTGGAAGCCAGTGTAGTGTGTGGAGGAGTGGGGTGACATGAGAGAACTTGGAAAGGTTGAACACCAGGCGGGCTGCAGCGTTCTGGATAAGTTGCAGGGGTTTAATGGCACACGCCGGGAGCCCAGCAAACAGCGAGTTGCAGTAGTCCAGACGGGAGAGGACAAGTGCCTGGATTAGGACCTGCGCCGTTTCCTGTGTGAGGTAGGGTCGTACTCTACATATGTTGTAGAGCATGAACCTGCAGGAGCGGGTCACTGCTTTGCAGAGAAAGACAGAGGGTTGTCCAGGGTCACACCAAGGTTCTTTGCACTCTGGGAGGGCAACACTGTGGAGTTGTCAACCATGATGGAGAGTTCTTTGAGCGGGCAGTTCTGTCTTGTCGAGGTTGAGATATCTGCCAGGCACGCAGAAATGCATGTCGCCACCTGAGTGTCAGAAGGGGGGAAGGAGAAAAGTAGTTGAGTGTTATCCTCATAGCAATGATAGGAGAGACCATGTGAGGATATGATGGAGKCGTGTGACTTGGTGTATAGAGAGAAGAGGAGAGGGCCTAGAACCGAGGCCTGTGGGACACAGTAGTGAGAGAGAGTACGTGGTGCAGACACAGATCCTCTCCACGTCACCTGGTAGGAGTGGCCTGCAAGGTAGGATGCAATCCAAGAGTGTGCAAAGCCTGAGACGCCCGGCCCTGAGATGGTGGAGTGGATGATCTGATGGTTCACGGTGTCAAAGGCAGCGGATAGATCGAGGAGGATGAGAACAGAGGAGAGAGAGTCAGCTTTGGCAGTGCGGAGAGCCTCCGTGACACAGAAGAGCAGTCTCAGTTGAGTGACCCGTCTTGAAGCCTGACTGGTTAGGGCCAAGAAGATCGTTCTGAGAGAGATAACGAGAAAGTTGATCAGAGACAGCATGCTCAAGTGTTTTGGAAAGAAAAGAAAGAAGGGATAGAGGTCTATAGTTGTTGACGTCAGATGAGTCGAGTGTTGGTTCCTTGAGGAAGGGAGCAACTCGGGCCGTTTTGAAGTCAGAGGGGTCAGGGATGAGTTGATGAGGGAAGTGAGAAGGTCTCCAGAGATGGTCTGGAGGAAGGAGGAGGGGATGGGGTTGAGCGGGCAGGTTGTCGGGGGGCCAGACCTCACTAGTCGCAGGATGTCATCTGGAGAGATAGGGGAGAACGAGGTCAAGGCGTAGGATAGTTCTGTGTGAGGGAGACCAGGGGACTCAATAGGCTGAGTGAATGAGTAGCGGATGTCGTCAACCTTTTTGGTTGTGGTTGACAAAGTCGTCCGCAGAGAGGGTGMAGGATTAAGGTGGGAGGAGAAGGTGGAAAAGAGTTTCCTAGGGTTAGAGGCAGAAGCTTGAAAATTAGAGTGGTAGAAAGTGGCTTTAGCAGCGGATACAGAGGAAGAGAACGTAAAGAGGAGGGAGTTAAAGGATTATTTTTATTTATTTTATCTATTTAACCTTTATTTAACTAGGCAAGTCAGTTAAGAACAAATTTATAATTACAATGGCGGCCTACCAAAAGGCAAAAGGCCTCCTGTGGGGACAGGGGCTGGGATTAAAAATACAAATACATTTAAAAAATATATAGGACAAAACACACATCATGACAAGAGAACACAACACATAAAGAGAGACCTAAGACAACAACATAGCATGACAGAAACACATGACAACACAGCATGGTAGCAACACAACATGGTAGCAGCACCTAACATGGTATAAACATTATTGGGCACAGACAACAGCACAAGGGGCAAGAAGGTAGAGACAACAATACATGACGCAAAGCAGCCACAACTGTCAGTAAGAGTGTCCATGATTGAGTCTTTGAATGAATAAATTGAGATAAAACTGTCCAGTTTAAGTTTAAGTGTTTGTTGCAGCTCGTTCCAGTCGCTAGCTGCAGCGAAATGAAAAGACGAGCAACCCAGGGATGTGTGTGCTTTGGGGACCTTTAACAGAATGTGA
>NC_036860.1:1978264-1990735 GCF_002910315.2 Salvelinus sp. IW2-2015
ACGGGTGTTGTATGTGGAGGATGAGGGCTGCAGAAGAAATCTCAGATGGGGGGGGGGGGGGGGGGTGAGGCCTAAGAGGGTTTTATAAATAAGCATCAACCAGTGGGTCTTGCGACAGGTATACAGAGATGACCGGTTTACAGAAGAGTATAGAGTGCAGTGATATGTCCTATAAGGAGCATTGGTAACAAATCTGATGTCTGAATGGTTAAGAACATCTAGCTGCTTGAGAGCACCCTTACCTGACAATCTATAAATTACGTCTCCGTAATCTAGCATGGGTAGAATGGTCCTCTGAATCAGGTCCTCCGGAAGTTTCGTTTTCCTCGCTCAGCTGCCCGCAGCCCTGTTCTGTACCCTCGCAATGAGTCACTCAGCCACAGAGCAGGAGGGGAGCGTAGAACTGGCAGGAAGAAAAGGGGACAGTGCGAGTCATAGGATGCAGAAAGGGAAGAAAGTAGGTTCGAAGAGGCAGAATCAGGAGACAGGAGGGAGAAGGATGGAGCAGAAGGGAGACATGATAGGTTAGAAGAGGACAGAGTAGTGGCAGAGAGAGAGAGCAAAGATTGCGACGGTGCATGACCATCTGGGTAGGGGTTGAGTGGTTAGGGTTGAAGAAAAGGGTGACAGAAAAGGAAACAAAGTAGTGATCAGAGACCTGGAGGGGGGTTGCAGTGAGATTAGTAGGCGAGCGGCCTCTAGTAAAGATGAAGTCAAGCGTATTGCCTGCCTTGTGAGTTGGAGGGGATTGGGAAAGGGTGAGGTGAAAAGAGGCAAGGAYGGGAAAGAAGGGCAGCATAGGCTGAGATGAACTCTGTGTTCTTGACCGCAGATCGGCAGTTCCAAACGCTGCCAGAGACCCAGAATTTTACATGTGTTGTGCACGCAGGGTACACTAAATTAGAAGGGTTGAAGCCAAGGGGTGGGGAGCYTCTTTAACGTCTACAGAGATTTTGAAAACACACACATAGTTGGCAAAGCTACTAAAGAGCAAAATGAGATCATCTGTAAATAACTAGCAAAAAGACAGTACTAGACCACAACAGATAAAGACAAAAAATAAATATACTTATCACTCCTGGAGATATCAGGAGTCCTCTAGATATAGAATGAAGCACTTGACTCTAATAGGTAAAACCTTGTTTGAAGAGTTGTGTACTGTGCTCAAGTGAGTTATGTATGGAATAGCACTGTGTAGGTGTATCTCATAGGTTATTAGAGTATGCAATAAAAAAAATATGATTTTGATAGCGCAGTGAGGGTGGGGGAGATTAGTCCTCAGAGGGAATCCTGAGCGCTGCCTCCCGAACTTAGCCTTAAGATGCTTTTGCGAAACGGCCCAGGTTAGTAGAAAAATATAGGGCAGCGTTTTCCATTAGCCAATCTGTAACGTTGACTATAGAGCCATCATATATCGGCCTTACAAGGCGTAGCTTTAGGGCATATCCATCTAAAAGGACCCATGAGCACCAACATGTGAAGTTCATAGGAGCATATCAAATTGTGTGTCAAATGAAAGCTACACTACATGGCCAAATGTATGTGGACACCTGCCCGTCGAACATCTCATTCCAAAATCATGGGCGTTAATATGGAGTTGGTCCGCCCTTTGGTGCTATAACAGCCTCCAGTCTTCTGGGAAGGCTTTCCACAAGATGTTGGAACATTGCTGTGGGGACTTGCTTCCATTCAGCCACAAGAGCATTAGTGAGGTTGGGCACTYATGTTGGGCGATTAGGCCTGGCTCGCAGTCAGCTTTCAAATCAAATCACATTTTATTAGTCACATGCACTGAATACAACGTAGACCTTACAGTGAAATGCTTACTTACGAGCCCCTAACCAACAATGCAGTTAAAAAAAAAGTTAAAAAAATACGGATAAGAATAAGAAATAAAAGTAACAAGTAATTAAAGAGCAGCAGTAAAATAACAATAGCGAGACAATGTGCGGGGGCACCGGTTACTTGAGGTAATATGTACATGTGGGTAGAGTTATTAAAGTGACATTCATAGATTATAACAACAGAGAGTAGCAGCGGTGTAAAAGAGGGGGATGGGGGGCAATGCAAATAGTCTGGGTAGCCATTGGGGGTAGAAGCTGTTTAGAAGCCTCTTGGACCTAGACTTGGCGCTCCGGTACTGCTTGCTGTGCGGTAGCAGAGAGAACAGTCTATGACTAGGGTGGCTGGAGTCTTTGACAATTTTTAGGGCCTTCCTCTGACACCGCCTGGTGTAGAGGTCCTGGGTGGCAGGAAGCTTYGCCCCAGTGATGTACTGGGCCGTTCGCACTACCCTCTGTAGTGCCTTGCGGTCGGAGGCCGAGCAGTTGCCATACCAGGCAGTGATGCAACCAGTCAGGATGCTCACGATGGTGCAGCTGTAGAACCTTTTGAGGATCTGAGGACCCATGCCAAATCTTTTCAGTCTCCTAAGGGGGAATAGGTTTTGTCGTGCCCTCTTCACGACAATTCATCCCAAAGGTTTTCGATGGGGTTGAGGTCAGGGCTCTGTGCAGGCCAGTCAATTTCTTCCACATCGATCTCGACAAACAATTTCTGTATGGACCTCGCTTTATGCACGGGGGCATTGTCATGCTGAAACAGGAGAGGGCCTTCTCCAAACTGTTGCCACAACGTTGGAAGCACAGAATAATCTAGAATGTCAATGCATGCTGTAGCATTAAGATTTCCCTTTCCATAATAATGCTTTTCTGTATTGTACAGATCAGGAACCCATGATGTAATTCTGTTACCTTAATTCCGTTACCGGATGTAAATCCACTTCACCTACTGTAATTCAATAACCAAATGAAATGTATTCAAACTCAAGGTGTCATGTCATAGCTGACATCCCATTCTTTCTACAGACATCTTTGAATTTTAATTCGGAGCAGATATATATTTTTTAAACATGGTCGCATAAAAAAACMGAGGGAAATTTTACCATAATTCTGTTACCAAACTTTGCATCTGCACAGTTCTTCCAGTGAATGTGCTTTTGTGAAATGTTCTGTGTAAATTGTTAAAAGTAGTCATTGTGCAAAGAATTGTATGGTTTGTTAAACTTTGAAATCAATGTTTTTTGTTAGGAATACATTTTAAAGTGAAAAATCTTAGTCAAAGCCTAATTCCCTTATCATGGAATTCCCAGCCTATAGGGTCTGGGTTGAGCAGTCCCAGCACATAGACTAACTGTGACAAAAGTTTACAATACAGACTGTCAATAGATGTCAATAGATTAATGAAAATTAATATACTTGAAACTAAGATTTGAAACAACTTTTTCTAATGTCAGAAAAGACATGGGACACGTTTGAGTAGTAAGGCAAAAGACAAGTCAAGGAGTGAAGTCGGTGCATCTGTGACATCCGAAAGTTGGACACTAATGTGGTATTCCAACAGCAAGGCTCAGATCAACATGGAAGTGTTGATAAAGAAAGTTTCATTACAATGTCGAAATAAACATGGTTCCAAACCCCATATTACACACTCACAAACTGAAATCATATGTGTGTTCATTGTACAATCAATTACTGTTTCAGTCATGTCTTTGGTCACATTCAGGTGGGTCAAACAACACTGTATTGACTGGTTGACACTAGAGCCTGCCATAATTCAGGCGATGGCTGCAGGATGAAGTTGGTGAAGAGCATATGCAGAAACTTGCTGTCGACTGCAGTCAAAACTTAATGATCTTTGATCACATGATTTCTGTAAAGTTAATGCAGTCGACATGTAGGCGCTAGACGGACAATGTTATCCCCATAATGTAACTCACTTTGAAAGGCGGTGACCATCGGACTTGACATAAAGTCGGAGGTGACGTAATTCTGCGACGTACATCATCAAACCGCGCGCTCAGAAGCACACAGCGCTCAATGACTATATTTTACATTCATACGAATAATCAAAGAAGGTAAGTTAATATTTGCAACCACGCACTCCTGTTGTTTTAAAATAAAATGACGATGCCAAACACAGACACAACGCTAGCTACTTGTGCGACATTTACCTTGTCCAGCAGACCTAAGCCTTGCTCAACATACCCACACAGTTAGCTAACGTTAACTAGTTACTAGCACCATAGCATTAGAATGGATCTCTATGGCTAGTACAGACCTAAACGTGTGAACCCCATCATGTCAGCTGAAGGTGTAACGTTGTGACTTCCAATCCTGATCCTTTTATTTCATTTTCTGCCATGTTTGAGGTTTATGTTTGTCATGTTTGAGCTAGCTACAAACAAGCGCTGTTCAGATTAGTAGAAATGTAACGTTAGCTAGATTTCCAGCTTTTCCTTCGTATTGTAAATCACGCCCACTACACATTTTCTAATAACGTTACACGTAGCCCACACAAGCCTAATTATTTACACCTAGTAACAGTTGTTTCCCATCAGCAACCAAAATAATTTCGATCTGTTTACTACATTGCTGCGGCAAGATGATTGATGAAGTTGTTTATTTTATTTTGCAGGCCAGACGATGACTGAGTTTAAGAGAGCCTTCTCACTGGTGTGGGACCACTTCACTCTAGTGACACCCAATAAGGTCCAGTGCGCCCTCTGTTCACAACGGCTTAGCTTCAACAAAAACACCTCCGCCATGTTAAGGCACCTACGATCAAGGCACCCAAGCGAGGCTTGGTACAGCAACTCAACATCTGGAGCCCACTCAAGCACAAGCAACTCAACATCTGGAGTCCACTCAACGTTCTCTAACTCAATAATTACTAGTTCTGGAGTCCACTCATCGTTCTCTGGTACTACAGGACTAAACTCAATGTTTACAAACAATGCTGCTGCTGGACACCACATCCAAGGTATGTTTCCTTTAGGATTGATGGTTTCATCCTGTTTCAATCAATTATTATATTTAGATTAGCATTCATTGTACATCTAATTCAATTTGAATTGATTATACTGTTTTATTTCACAGTCAGGACCACCAGACAAGAGGACCTGGATGATGCCCTAGTCAACATGTTGGTTAAAGACACCCAGCCATTTTCAGTAGTCGAGGAAGAGGGATTCYCTGCTTTCGTCCAAAAGCTAGACCCAAGCTACAATCTTCCAAACAAGCAAGCYCTGAAGAAAATGGTGGGGTCTCGGTGTGAATTCATCAATGATAATGTTGTWTCTCAGATGGTAATTTCTGACTTTGTCAGCCTGACTTCGGACATGTGGACATCTATAGACAAGCACAGTTACATTTCAGTGACAGGGCATTTGGTAGCAGAAAATGCCCAGTTATCCACTTTCCTCCTTGGGATTTCTAAGCTGCCTGAAAACCACAAAGTGATCCACATTGAGGAGGCCAAAAACCAACTGGTGGCGAGCTGGGGTCTCCACAGCAGGGTTGCTGCATTTGTCACAGAGAACAGCGAAAATATGGTAGCCACGGTTCAGAAACTAGGAATCCTCCAGTTGCCCTCTTTTGCACACGTCCTGAACCTTGTGATTAAGAGGTCCATGGAGGCTACTTTGGAGCTGCAGGACATCCGCTCCCAAGCGCGAGCTATCGTGGCTTTCTTCAAGTCGAATCAGAACGCAGAGATGAGGTTAGCCGAGGTGCAGGGGCAGCTAGGCAGGCCGGAGCAGAAGCTGATCCAGGAAGTGGACTCGAGATGGAACAGTAGCTTTTCTATGCTGGAACGRYTCTTTGATCAGAGGGAGTCMGTGGCTGCTGCTCTCAGCACCCTGGACACGGACATCATCCCTCTGGGATCTGCTGACTACGAGGTCATCCACCAGTGTCTCGGAGTGCTGGGTTCCTTCAACCAGGCCACAGCTGAGCTCGCCTCAGAGAAACGCGTCTCGGCCTCCAAGGTCATTCCTCTTGTCCGGATGCTGAAGATAACACTTGAGAAGAAGCACGGTGCCATCATACACCCTACGGCTACACAGCTGGCGTCTAACCTACAGAGGGAGCTTCAGATGAGCTGCAGTATGGTGGAGACCGAGCCAATCCTGGCTCTCTCTGCTCTCCTAGACCCGCGCTTTAAAATGTTGGCCTTRGGGAACCAAGGCTACGCTCAGGAGGCGGTGAAGCTCCTCACCTCCGAGTGCGCCTCGTTAATCCGGATAAATCCGGACAAGGACGACACTCTGCCGCCGTCCACCACCGGGTCGACGACGCCCTCCACGACATCACCCCACACCTCCTGGGCAATGGAAACCGCTTCCGTCTCCATGGCAACATCTCCGTCTAAGTCCCACGATGGGGGTCTGTGGGAGATGTTTGACAGTAAAGTGGGCGAGACACAGAGTGTTCAGAGCAGCACGGCAGACGCAGCGGTGGAGGTACAACACTACCTCAGTGACCCGTACCTGAACCGAGTGGAGAACCCCATGCACTACTGGGAGAAGCACTCCAAGGTGTACCCGCACCTGTTCCAGCTGGCTCGGAAATACCTCAGCGTTCCCGCRTCGTCTGTGCCATGCGAGCGCATATTCACCAAAGCTGGAGATGTGTTCAATAAAAAGAGGAGTTGCCTCAGTATGAAGGCTGTAGAGCAGATAATGCTGTTGAATAAAGGTCTAGTATAGCGCAAGCAGCATACTATCCACAGTGCTTCTCATGCTGTTTGGCCTGTATGTAATGGACTATTAAATGTACCAAATGCATTGTAATGTATTGTTCCTGGTTTGTGTATAAAGTATGTTAAAATATACTTTTTTTTAAAGAGAAGTGGTCTTCTACATTTTGAACATTTGTCAGTAGGCCATTTATCCACTAGAGGGCAGTGCTGCACTGCCTAACAACCGGCAGAATCAAAGTTTATTTGTCACGTGTGCCGAATACAACAGGTGTAGACCTTACAGTGAAATGCTTACTTACAGGCTCGAACCAATAGTGCAAAAAATGGTATTAGGTGAACAATAGGTAAGTAAAGAAATAGAACAGCAGTAAAAAGACAGGCTATATACAGTGGCGAGGCTACATACAAACACCGGTTAGTCAGGCTGATTGAGGTAGTATGTACATGTAGATATGGTTTAAGTGACTATTCATATATGATGAACAGAGAGTAGCAGTAGCGTAAAAGAGGGGTTGGCGGGTGGTGGGTGGCAGGACACTGCAGATATCCCGGTTTGCCAATGTGCGGGAGCACTGGTTGGTTTATGGCTCTCAATTACATTTTATTTATTACTGGGTGGACTGAATTCAATATTGCCTATACATCACTATAAGTGTTAAAAAAATATTTTAAAACATATTTAAAAATCACTGAATACTATTTTGCATTGTCATGTAATCGTGATGGTTGTTGTGCAAAGTGCAATTGATGTTATTTTACATTCATATCATCACGTATGGAGTTCTCTTGATGCTTTTTGAGTGCTTTTTAAGGTCAAGAAAATATTATTTAACTTCTGATGGTTTATCCAATGCATATTGATGCAGTTGGGGATGATGCTGAATGGCATTTTCACTGGAGGTACCTTAGTGATGTATGCAAGTCAGACAAGGAAGTCTGTAGCTGGTATACGACTTACAATTGACACTTATAAAGGGCAATGTGCGTTTGAAAAGGTTCGTGTTTGAAAATTAAGAGGGGAAAATTGCTTGGAGGCAATCCACAGTTTTTTTATTTAACTAGGAAAGTCAGTTAAGATCAAATTCTTATTTACAATGATGGCCTAACCCAGACAACACTGGGCTAATTGTGCACTGCCCTATGGGACTCCCATTCACAGCCAGATGTGATGCAGCCTGGATTTGAACCAGTTATTGCAGTGATACCTCTTACACTGAGATGGAGTGTCTTAGATCACTGTGCCACTCAAGAGCCCAAGTTTGAAATGGCAACAGGTGAATAAATGAAGTGGTTGCCAAGGAGACCTCAAATGGCTACCCAGACTATTTGCCAAGGGAACTGTTGTTGAGCCAGTCATTAAAAAGTAAGGAGCACACATTAATAATGGATTTTCAATTTACTCTTAAAACGATACATATTTCACAGACCTTTACTGTAATATGTAAGCTCAATGGGAAGGCCATTGTAAAAATGTGTACAAGAATACTTCATATTTGTCAGTGACAATAGCATTTTGGTTGGGATGACAAGTTTTTACTATGTAAAAATCCTGGAAGACTGCTCTGAATGCTGTTGAGCTTCTGCCTTTCAGTCTTATCAGAGATACTTCTTGGCTTGTTGAGTTTTTGCAAATGGTGTGCCTGATATCGATGCAGCAAAAGCTTGTTATTCTGCCCATTTTCTAGGTTATCTACATAACACGCACGTTTTTGTGGATTGAAATAAGCTCTATTTTGAGCTAAATTGATTTAAGGCTTTTTGTTTACTTGGACTGCGAAGAAGTACACAGTTTTCCAATGAGGCAAGGCCATTAAACATCAGCATATTGCTGCTTTYGACCCACAATGAGTGCTGCTTGGACCCACTATCAGTTGCACGGTGGTGATTTCAACTAATGGAGCACGTCCTTGTGTTTTGTATGTGAACACAAAAACAATGAAATTGCCACTGAGAGCTTWTGGAAGTCTTCATGAATTGTAAACAGAAAATCTAAAATATGAAACATGTAGTGCAACCAGAAACAAAGGCTGTCATAAGGATTATGTTGAAAACATACAGAGGGGGATGTTCTCCATGAACAATTATCGTCCTATGACTTACAACATGAGCGTCATAGAAATCACACCAATATTGCTAATGTTACATATTTTAATATTAATAATAAAATGCCATTTAGCAGACACTTTTATCCAAAGTGATGTACGCTACAGTGAGTTTTTTTAATTTTATTTCACCTTTATTTAACCAGGTAGGCTAGTTGAGAACAAGTTCTCATTTGCAACTGCGACCTGGCCAAGATAAAGCAAAGCAGTTCGACACATACAACAACACAGAGTTACACATGGAATAAACAAACATACAATCAATAATATAGTAGAAAAATCTATATACAGCATGTGCAAATGAGGTAGGATAAGAGAGGTAAGGCAATAAATAGGTCAGGGAGGTGAAGTAATTACAATATAGCAATTAGACACTGGAATGGTAGGATGTGCAGAAGAGGAATTTGCAAGTAGAGATACTGGGGTGCAAAGAAGCAAAATAAATAAATACAGTATGGGGATGAGGTAGATTGGATGGGCTATTTACAGATGAGCTATGTACAGGTGCAGTGATACGTGAGCTGCTCTGACAGCTGGTGCTTAAAGCTAGTGAGGGAGGTAAGAATCTCCAGCTTCAGAGATTTTTGCAGTTCGTTCCAGTCATTGGCAGCAGAGAACTGGAAGGAGAGGCGGCCAAAGGAAGAATTGGCTTTGGGGGTGACCAGTGAGATATACCTGCTGGAGCGCGTGCTACCGGTGGGTGCTGCTATGGTGACCAGTGAGCTGAGATAAGGTGGGGCTTTACCTAGCAGAGACTTGTAGATGACCTGGAGCCAGTGGGTTTGGTGACGAGTATGAAGCGAGGGCCAGCCAACGAGAGCATACAGGTTGCAGTGGTGGGTAGTATATGGGGCTTTGGTGACAAAACGGTGCATCCATCCAATTTGTTGAGTAGAGTGTTGGAGGCTATTTTGTAAATGACATCGCCGAAGTCAAGGATCGGTAGGATGGTCAGTTTTACGAGAGTATGTTTGGCAGCATGAGTGAAGATGGCTTTGTTGCGAAATAGGAAGCCAATCCTAGATTTAACTTTGGATTGGAGATGCATACACTTCAGTATATGTAATCCCTGAGGGAAACCAACCTAGCGCCACACTATTTCCAACTGAACCACACAGGACCAATAATATAGCTGGAGGGTAATTTATCAAACTGAAGTCTCTATATTAGTCTTTTGTTGCTTCATTTACATTTATTTATTTACTTTGTCTTGATTTGACTGTATTTTTRACTGATGATTGGCTTTACTTTTATATGCAATTACTTGACACTTTCTTACTTTGTTTATCGACAATTACCGTGGCACCTTTGTAATTGGAGTTGTATAATGATGTAGAGAGAAAAGCTTTCGTAAATTGTAATATGTGTCTGTTGTTCAAGCCAATCACATATCGATGATGGATGGCACTTAGCAACACAGTATAGGGGGCCGCCAAGTATACAGTATAGATGTGGGTCCTGCTATCCATCGGTAATAATTGGAGTTATTCCTTGGCACCGCAAACATTTTTGAGTGTTGTCGAAATTTTCTTTTGTTGAGTAAATTTGATTTAGTGGTTTATTGTTTACTTGGAGCTGAGTGACGTCCCGTTTTCCCCTGGCCGCTTACCTCCACCTTTGTGCTGTTAGCGAATGGTGCTGCTTGGACATAATCAGTTAGTAGCGTGCGTGAGTTTGAACTAATGGAAGCGTCCTGTTGTTTTGTATGTGCACAAACAATAAATTGCAAGAGAGCTTCATGGAAGTCTTCATGATTGTAGACAAGAAAATGTCAATATGAAAACATGTGTGCAACGAACAAAGGATGTCAAAGGATTAGTTTGAAAACAGGGGGGGATGTTCTACATGGACAATATATTGTCCTGATGCTTACAATGAGTCTAGATATCACGACAATTGCTAATGTTACAGATTATTAATATGTAATAAAATGCCTTCATTTAGCAGGACACTTTTATTCAAAGTGATGTAACTCTACATGAGTGCATACCTCACTGTTATGTATCTTGAGGAACAACCTAGCGCCAATAATCTATTTTCCGATGAACTACTACTAACCAGATAATATATCTGAAGTAGGTGGAAATTTAGTTCAAACTAATGAAGTCTCTATATTATGTCTTGTTGTTTATGCTTATTGTACACTTTTTATTTTTATGTCGTTATTTTGCTGTATAATTCACCTGCTGATTGGTTTACTTTTTAATATGCAATTACTTGACACTTTCTTACTTTGTTTATCGACAATTACCGTGGCACCTTTGTAATTGGAGTTGTATAATGATGTAGAGAGAAAAGCTTTCGTAAATTGTATCAATATGTATTAGCGTTTATTGTCACTGGCTCGATGTTGGCCAATGAATTAGAGTAGTGTTTGTGGAGTAGCACCACGTGTATATTAGCTAAGTTTGTTAGCTCTACAAGTTGACTAATGCTTTAGTGTTAACATCAAAATCTCTCTTTATCATCTAAAGGACATTCATTTCAATGCTTTTTGACAGTAATACGTAATGCAAAAACCAAAATGTCAGGGGGTCCCAAGTACCGAGTTTGGGATACCCTGGTATAGGGTAGAAGTTAAATGTTACGCATATTTTCAGGTAAAAAGGAAATAACTATTGGGAAATAGAAGTGTCTGAATGATGATGATGAATGCCCCCTTAACATCAATTATCAAATGTCAGGTGTCAATTCTATTATATAATAGGCTGAATTATATCATACCTACAGATGGAACACAAAACACCAAATATTGAAATGATGTAGCACACTCATTGTAATTACCAATCACTTTTATTTGGTCAACATAACATATCTAGCACATATCAGTGATACGCCTCATGCTCATGAACCTCATGCCACTTGCCCATATCCTGAAGTTCCTGTACTCTCCGGGCCTCATGTAATCATCCTGCTCTGAAGTGGGCTGCTCGTAATCAGCCAGTGGCCATCCATCACGTTGCAGGACTGGCAGTCGGACATACGGTAACGGTCCATGATGGAGTCACATGTCGTCATCATCTCGTGCATTGACTCCGAAGTTATCTCTCTCGTAGATCCTCATTGTAGGATCCTCTGTGCTGTTAGGAAGGAATAAGAATATGTTGAATGAATTACTGAATACATCAGACTGTTAAAAAGCTCACAGAATCAATATGATTAGTGTGATTATGGACATCAATAGGCTACTTCGAGGGGGCTGTTAACACAGACTAAATATCATATGCACCATGGGTCGTGCGCAGGACCTGATATCAGTCAATTCCCATCAATATTCTGGAAGTCAGAGTACTCTCCCCTCCTCATGAAGTACTGGTTTCCCATGTAGTTGTTGCGGTGTAGACATGAAGCAGCCGTCTGAACCTACAGCAGGAGTGGTGCTGGTAGGAAGGACATGTAGCGCAGTCGCTGCTGCTCCATAGAACGACCCTGGAAGTTCCTGTCCTCGTAGAAGCGACCTGAAAATAAAAGGGATAATTCTCTATAATTAAAATGTTCTATGAAACAAACATGTTTGAGACATGTGGAATTTAAGAACTTTAATGTTGTAGTTGGGGGTGCTAGAGCACAAGAGGTCTTTTGCATAACAATTTATGAAAATGTAAAGTATATATTTTGGTTTAAATTACCCTCCCATGTTATGCTGGTGACATGTTTGCTCACTGTGCTGTGTCTCCCGAACTGATTCCTACTTGGTTTAACCCTTTCTTTTATACCTGACCAAACCTAAAGAATTCCTAGCTCCGTTGTTCAACCACCCATGCACATGCTATAGAAGCTGCAGAGCGCAGGAGGATTTATCAATTCAGTGCTGGATCCTAGTGTCTTA
>NC_036860.1:1993694-1999670 GCF_002910315.2 Salvelinus sp. IW2-2015
TATCAATATTGTATTAGCGTTTATTGTACACTGGCTCGATGTTGGCCAATGATTAGAGTAGTGTTTGTGGAGTAGCACCACGTGTATGATTAGCTAAGTTTGTTAGCTCTACAAGTTGACTAATGCTTTTAGTGTTAACATCAAAATCTCTCTTTATCATCTAAAGGACATTCATTTCAATGCTTTTTGACAGTAAATACGTAATGCAAAAACCAAAACGTGCACCCAGGCGGGTCCCAGTACCGAGTTTGGATACCCTGGTATAGGGTAGAAGTTAAATTCTTTAGAAAGACTGTTTCTCAATTGTCTGTTTCTCAAACAAAGTAACATATAGCCTTTTGAGAGTTTACAACAGCTAGTAACAGCCTTGAAAAGGAATGTTCTCCATACAGTACATGTCACAATGCTTTTCTACGTTTTGTAATCTTATTTTATAAAATATTAATGATACATGGCTCAATGTTTGTAAGCTCATTTGGTTTAAGACATTTAGCAGAAATCACACATATTGAATGAAGAGTGAAAATCTGGGTTTAACCTGTTAGTTTAAAATATGTATTTATATCTCATCTTTTGTTCAGTGGGCTGATTTAACCGTTCTTAAACCTCAGTGGACTTCACGTAGACCGGCATTCCTAAAAAATCAATACATCATCAAAAGTGAGTCGAACTTAACTAACATTTATGGTTCATAACATGATACTACAGAAATTGTTACAAAACGTTAAATTGTATTGAAAAATATTTCAAATATATACATTTGTTCATTTCTCTTGAGTTACAAAAAGAAAAAAAAGAGTTGACATTTATTTTAAAGAAGCCTTTATGAGGGATTTATAAAAGGGTCTGTAAATAGTTAATAAGGGTTAATAATACTTTATAGACTGTTATAATACTTTATAGATTTTACAGTATAGTTAATTCACACACAATGGTACTCTCTGCCCTCTAAAGTCAATATTAAGATKGTTTTTACAATATTGAGGTTATGAAAACATAATATTTTCCTCTGATCTACAATCTGGGCTCATTTAGGCAAAGCAATCATACACGCAAGCAAGCACGCACGCACGCACGCACGCACACACACATACACACACATACACACACACACATCTCTCTATTAACCACTCCCTTCTTAGATATCCCACACACATTGTGATGACAGAGAAAGGCATGCTAGAAGGGCTATCTGCCATGGCCTGTATCTTTCACATATCCTCTGTGGGAGCTTTTTATAGTGCAGAAATGTTCTGCTTTGCATCAAGTACCAACTATTTTTAACATCGCACATTCCCAAGATACTTTGGAGTACCAGGCGTGTTGCATTTTACCGCGGAGTCTGGGTTACCAGCTGGGAAGGTTCTTATGTAAAAACACCCGCCTGGATTGACCCGGTGCTAGGCACCGATCCAGTTAGAGATCCAGTATGTAGATACTGTAGATATTTAGAGGTGTGGTGTGGAGCTAAATTTGGCACCTATTGTTTTGTTATGCCAGGTCAGGTCATCACTCTACTGTGCTGATAGAGGCCTCATGCAGTCCTTCCTCTTCGTCTGAAGAGGCAATTCGTTCACAACTAAATCAATTACCTGCTCGCCGGCCAAAAGCAACATTCTTCCCCAGTAAGGTAATCAATGTTTCTTTTTTGTTTTCTTAATTTTTTTGATCTCTCTACACAATCAAAAAATAGCTCCATCCATGATTTTCCCTCTCAAACAGAACCCCATGTTTGGATGTGGAGCTTGATGTCCAGATAGGCTTTTACAAGAGCCTTTTCATGTACCTGACTGACTCACATACGGTTGGTTGAATGTGGTGGAGAAGTTTTCGGCACCTGTTCCTCTTCTTGCCAGTGGAGGCCAGCAAAGGGTCACCACTTCTCTCCTCCTGTTCTGATATAGTGATGACAATTGTCCTCTTACCCTCCTACCACTGACTGTAGTCAAAACTGAAACAAGACTTCAATGGTAAATGTACTGTACCACCAAACAATCAGTGGTTTGAACCTGTCTAATAAATGCATATACACTGACACTACTGTATGTCTAGAGGCAAAACACCAAGGGGCCTGGCCACCCCTCATAGCCTGGTTCCTCTCTAGGTTTCTTCCTAGGTTTTGGCCTTTCTAGGGAGTTTTTCCTAGCCACCGTGCTTCTACACCTGCATTGCTTGCTGTTTGGGGTTTTAGGCTGGGTTTCTGTACAGCACTTTGAGATATCAGCTGATGTACGAAGGGCTATATAAATACATTTMATTTGATTTGATTCAGAAAGTACAGCCCTGTAGATAATTCACTATTCTCAGTGTTGATCCAAAAATAAACCCAAATCCACCCGGCTGCTGTCCTGACATTTGCACAATAATTGTTATCAGTGTGAAGTCAGATGTGCCAATGGAGACTGGGTGGTACCTAGAAAGGGTGTCACAATTACCACACCCTCACTTGTGTGTGTTGGCATCTCGCCCTTCAATGAGACAGACGCCCACATCCTGCCCCCCTCCAGGACCCTCTTCCACTGAAGCTAATGGTCCCCGTCGTCTGTACCGTCAACCTCCACATACTGGTCACCATGGCAACAGGTTTGTGGCATGCGCTAGCCCACTGTCACAGGGGAATTCCTCCTTTTAACGGTTCACTTGCCAGAGACTCACGTCAACACCACGGGGGGGGGGGGGGGGGGGGGGGGGCGCCTTAGCCAGTCCTGCAACTGGTTGCTATGCTACCCGGCTTGCATGCAGAGAGTGCCATGTTTTTTTAACAGTTGTAACTGCACCTCTCCAAACACAGAATCACACACACAGTGACCACACACACACCGCATATTGCATACCATTCAGAGAGAAGACACCCTTGTCCTCTTATTTGTGTCACAGTAGCAAGACGAGCAACTAAGTTCCACTGATCAAGTTGAGAAGCACAGACAGTGACTGGTGAGAGACTTATGGACCAGCGTACAGTATACCTGACGCGAACACTCTTCAAATGAAAACCCTTTTTGCATGCCTTATTGGATGATGATTGTAAACTCGGACAAACAGAGATGCTTGTTCTAATGTCCAAGAAAAAAGAGATCTCTGTTTGAATCTGACAATTAATCTTGATGGTTGGTAAAGTCGTCTCAAATAAAGCTGTGAAGGACCTCGGCGTTACTCTGGACCCTGACTCTCTTTTGACGAACATATCGAAGGACAGCTTTTCCATCTACGTAAATTGCAAAATCACGAAACTTTCTGTCCAAAATGATGAGAAAAATGTATGCATTGTTTGTTACTTTCTAGGTTAGACTATGAGCTCCTTTAACGTTTCCGGTTAAGCCCGATAACTAATACTCCGTTGTGCTAATACGGTGTAGAATCTTGAAAACCAAAATAATGTGATCATATTCTCCAGTGCTAGCCTCCTACATGCTTGCCTGTTCGGAGGGTGATTTAAGTTTTTTATGCAACACCCAAAGCATTAATGGGCTTGCTCCTCTAGCTATTTTCCATTTGGTTGCCGTACTACCGTACAAGCTAGCTATGGTCAAGGTGCAGGTCCTTGTGTCCCTAGAATTTATAAGCAAACGCTGAAGGCAGGGGCTTTCTCAATGAGCTCCATTTTTATGGAATGTCTGCGTGACATGTGAGACGCAGACTCGGTCTCAACCTTTAGTCTTTTACTGAAGCTCTATCTCTTCAGTAGGTCATATGATTGAGTGTAGTCTGCCCAGGAGTGTGAGGTGAAGCGGAAAGGCTCTGGAGCAACGAACCGCCTTGCTGTCTCTGCCTGGCCGGTTCCCCTCTCTCCCCTGGATTATCTGCTCTAACCCTATTACCGGGGCTGAGTCCTGGCTTACTGGTGCTTCTTCCATGCATCCCTAAGAGGGGTGCGTCATTTGAGTGGGTTGAGTTGCTGAAGTGGTCTTCCTGTCTGGGTTGGCCGCCCCCTTGGGTTGTGCGTGGCGGAGATCTTTGTGGCTATACTGCCCTTGTCTGGATGAAGTTGTGGTTGAGGATATCCCTCTAGTGGTGTGGGTGCTGTGCTTTGGCAAAGTGGGTGGGGTTATATCTGCTGTTTGGCCCTATCGGGGGTATCATCGGATGGGCACAGTTTCCTGACCCCTCCTGTCTCAGCCTCCATATTTTATGCTGCTCATGTAGTTTATGTGTCGGGCTAGGGTCAGTCTGTTATATCTGGAGTATTCTCCTTCATCGTCCTGTGGCATTTGTATGCTCTCATCTCTATTCCTCTCTTTTCTTTCTTTTCTCTCTCTCGGAGGACCTGAGCCCTAGGACCTGCTCAGGACTACCTGGCAATGATGGGACTCCTTCTGTCCCAGTCCACATGGCCGTGCTGCTCCTCCAGTTTCAACTGTTCTGCTCTGCGGCTATGGAACCCTGACCTGTTCACCGAAACGTGCTTCTGTCCCAGACCTGCTGTTTTTCAACTCTCTAAGAGACAGCAGGTAGCGGTAAGAGGATACTTCAATGATCGGCTATGAAAAGCCAACTGACATTTACCCCTGAGGTTGCACCCTCGACAACTACTGTGATTATTATTATTTGACCATGCTGGTCATTTATGAACATTTGAACATCTTGGCCATGMTCTGTTATAATCTCCACCCGGCACAGCCAGAAGAGGACTGGCCACCCCTCATWGCCTGGTTCCTCTCTAGGTTTCTTCCTAGGTTTTGGCCTTTCTAGGGAGTTTTTCCTAGCCACCATGCTTCTACACCTGCATTGCTGTTTGGGGTTTTTAGGCTGGGTTTCTGTACAGCACTTTGATATATCAGCTGATGTAAGAAGGGCTATATAAATACATTTGATTTGATTTGATGATTTGGGGAGAAATCTAGCCTCCTCTCCATTCACACTGTGAAATGACACAAGATTGTCATGATGAAAACCGTAGTAAATAAATAAATCATATAGTCAATAACTGCATTCACAATGACCTTCACAACGGCAAAGTCATATGCATACACAGGCTACATAGTGCATACCATACCAATGAATATGAATTGAAGGACAATAATTTTTTTAAATTACAAGACAGTTCCTGCTGAAGAGAGATAATTTAGCAGTTATATCCATTTCAATCACAACTTTTGATGTGACACTGATGGCTGGCCCAAATTCCTCCAAAACAGATATACCAGAGTGGGATAAAATGATTAGCAGGATCAATTGGCATGTGCTCCGTCTCTGATGGTGCTTAGCTGGCATGGACCAATAGGAAGGATGCTGCCTGGAGCTCAAAATAAGCCTTCTATCTCCAGCACCCACAAAGGGGGGCTCCACCAATGTCATCTCAACCACCCCTGAGGTTGGTTCTTCCAAGGAAGAAAGAGAATATCAACAGGATAAGCAACATCCGAAACTCCCCAAAATATTCAACCTTCCTTCTGCTATCTTGTGGCTAATGCTGCAACATGTTGTAAAACCCACTCAGTTCAACATGAAGAGTAATGTTGTCATGAAGATTCAACCTGATTGAATTGAACTGATTGAATTTTCCTGATTAAGGGCACACAGCCTCAATACAGTGAGCTAGGAGACCTCTTGTTCCTCTACTCATCTGATAGACATGTCTTAAATCCCCTAACTAGATATTGGCATAAGATCAATAGTTTATGGGAATGTTTATATAATTGTTTTAAGATTTATATTCATAGCCCTCAAATCTGACATAGAAACATGACAGATGATGTTAGACACATGACAAATCATTGACAAATAATGAATCCAACTGTGCTTGAGTGAGCCTTAAGGTTTGTTTATATTTTGAGCCTGTTACTAAGGCTACCATACTGTTTAATCATGGACTCAGGAGAGGTTCAACAGGGGACAGGAAGTAAACAGCAGCAACTTGCTTTGCCATGTTGCTTTGTTGAATCCATCCAGGGAGGGCTGGCAGGGTTTCCTCTCCAGAGCGGCCATGGGCAAAATTAAATGAACTGGGCGGGCTAGATTAAATAGATAGTCAGACAC
>NC_036860.1:2000751-2096926 GCF_002910315.2 Salvelinus sp. IW2-2015
CTATACTCCAGAGTTTATAGAAGCAGAATGCAAATCATGCATTGACATCGTAATAAACAGAATTTGACACATTCAATACAATGTTTTGGGTGTATAGAAATGTTAAGATATAGTGTAGGCAGCTAACAAACAGCACAGCTTGGTAATCATAAACACAATTTGAAGGCGCAGAGCTGATTTGAGACTTTCACAAAGAGGAAACTGGTCATCAGTCTTTAGCAAGAAATGGTTTGGAAACACTGCGGTAAAGCATTAAAATCCCATCCATTTCTTTCAAGCCAGGTTCAAAAGCCTCAGCCAGAAACCCGACTTATCAATCACCGCTGTTTTATTCAATTAAGCATTGGCACTGAACAACTGGGAATCTAATCTATTTTGCGTTAGGCTTTTTCCTTACTTTGTCCATTACTTTGGCCTGGCACAGTCTTTTGACTCAACACATTGCATTTCAAAAGGAATATGTCTTTCTTTGTTAGTCTCTGTATGCATGTAAATCACAGATGGAAGGATGTGTGTGGATACTTTGACCAGACATGTTGTCACATGATTCACTTGATTTACATAAAGAGTAAGTAATGTAGCCACGGTATTGTTGACGGTTAATTTGTGTGCTGAAGAACTGGTTCAGTGGGTTTGCAAAATGCTTCAGTAAGCTATAGTATCTATTTTTTGGGACAGCATGGCATGTGTTGGTCCTTGGAAGGACTTAAAAAATAGAATAAATACATTCTAACATAACTATCTTTTGTTTGAGTCCACTGAGAGGGAATAGGCCATTGTTAGGTAATTAATGTCCAACCCAGATGTATTTCGTACACTGTGTTCCCAGAACGATTGGCATCTCTCAAACATAGTCCAGAGACCAAGAGAAATGGCATTCCTATCCTGGTTTGTGTGATAAGGGAATCATACATTTGCATTATGATGAAGATAGCACAGAAATGCATCCCAGCCTCGTCTGCATGTCTCTCTTCACCTTACCTCCAGGTGCAGGCCTTCAGAAAACGTTGTTGTTTGATCAACCCTAGGACTGATCCAGATGTTTACATTCTTTCCAAAATTAAAATAATTTGATTTATGTCTTTTAGATCTGTAGGCTACACTTGGCAGCAGGGCAAGGATCATTTCTCTACCTCTGTCAGAAGGTGAGTGTAGCTGGTGCATGAAGTCAGGCGCAGGAGAGCAAAATGAGTGAGCAACGTACTTTACTCAAACAATGAAGGCACAAGGTAAACAAATACACTTGACCAAAAATCAACGGTAAATATTACGCACGGGTGAACACAGCACCCGTCGAAAAACCAGCCATAATGAACCCAACTGAACATAGAAATAATCACGCACAACAAACATGGGGGAAACAGAGGGTTAAATACATGAACATGTAATTGGATAACGAAAACCAGGTGTGTAGAAAATAAAGACAAAACCAATGGAAAATGAAAGATGGATCAGCGATGGCTCGAAGACCGGTGACGTCAACCGCCGAATGCCGCAAGTACATGGAGAGTGACCGACCTCGGGGGAAGTCGTGACAGTACCCCCCCTTGACGCGCGCCGACACCGGCCTCGGGGGCGACCCGGAGGGCGAGGCGCAGGGCGATCCGGATGGAGACGGTGGAACTACCACAGCGTCGATGGGTCCAACACGTTCTCCACCGGCACCCAGCATCTCTCCTCCGGACCGTACCCCTCCCACTCCACGAGGTACTGAAGGCCCCTCGCCCGACGCCTCGAATCCAGTATGGATCGAACTGCATACGCCGGGGCCCCCTCGATGTCCAGAGGGGGCAGAGGAACCTTCCGCACCTCAGACTCCTGGAGTGGACCAGCCACCACCGGCCTGAGGAGAGACACATGGAACGAGGGGTTAATTCGATAATCGGGGGGAAGCTGTAACCTGTAACATACCTCGTTCAGTCTCCTCAGGACTTTGAATGGCCCCACAAACCGCAGGCCCAGCTTCCGGCAGGGCAGGCGGAGGGGCAGGTTTCGGGTCGAGAGCCAGGCCTCACTGCGGTGGCAATCTGCGCAGGTTTTCTGGCGCCTCATGGCCCGCTGAAGGTCTCAGGTCTCCTCAGCGCGCCTTAACCAGTTATCCACCGCAGGAGCCTCGATCTGGCTCTGATGCCAAGGCGCCAGAACCGGCTGGTACCCGAGTACGCACTGGAAGGGGGAGAGGTTAGTGGAGGAGTGGCGGAACGAGTTCTGGGCCATCTCTGCCCAGGGCACGAACGCCGCCCACTCCCCCGGCCGGTCCTGGCAATAGGACCGCAGAAACCTACCCACATCCCTGTTCACTCTCTCCACCTGCCCGTTACTCTCGGGGTGAAAACCCGATCTAAGGCTGACCGAGACCCCAGACGTTCCATGAACGCCCTCCAGACGTGAACTGGGGACCTCGATCAGATACTATGTCATCAGGCACCCCGTAGTGCCGGAAGACGTGTGTAAACAGGGCCTCCGCAGTCTGTAGGGCCGTAGGGAGACCGGGCAAAGAGAGGAGACGACAGACTTAGAGAAACGATCCACAACGACCAGGATCGTGGTGTTACCCTGTGATGGAGGAAGATCCGTTAGGAAATCCACCGACAGGTGCGACCACAGCCATTGTGGAACGGGTAAGGGTTGTAACTTCCCTCTGGGCAAGTGCCTAGGGGCCTTGCACTGGGCGCACACCGAGCAGGAGGAGACATAAACCCTCACGTCCTTAGCTAAAGTGGACCACCAGTACTTCCCACTAAGACAGCGCACTGTCCGACCGATGCCCGGATGACCAGAGGATGGTGACGTATGGGCTCAATAGATCAAACGGTCGCGGACAGCAGACAGAACGTACAGACGCCCAGCTGGACATTGGGGGGGAGTGGGCTCTGTACGTAATGCCCGCTCGATGTCCGCGTCCAGCTCCCACACTACCGGTGCCACCAGGCAAGAGGCCGGGAGTATGAGAGTGGGATCCATGGGCCGCTCCTCTGTGTCATACATCCGGGACAGTGCGTCTGCCTTCGCGTTCTGGGAACCTGGTCTGTAGGATAGGGTGAAAACAAAACAGGTAAAAAAATATGGCCCACCTTGCCTGGCGAGGATTCAGTCTCCTCGCCTCCCGGATGTACACCAGATTGCGGTGGTCAGTCCAGATGAGAAAAGGGTGTTTAGCCCCCTCAAGCCAATGTCTCCACGCCTTCAAAGCCTTGACGACAGCCAACAACTTCCGGTCCCCCACGTCATTGTTTCGCTCCACCGCGCTGAGCTTCTTCGAAAAGAAGGCACGGGGCGGAGCTTTGGTGGTGTGCCCGAGCATTGAGAGAGCACGGCTCCTATCCCAGCCTCGGACGTGTCTACCTCCACTATGAACGCCAAAGAGGGATCCGGATGAGCCAGCACGGGAGCCGAGGTAAACAGAGCCCTCAGCTGACCAAAAGCCCTGTCCGCCTCAGCTGACCACTGCAAACGCACCGGTCCTCCCTTCAGCAGTGAGGTAATGGGAGCCGCTACCTCACCAAAGCCCCGGATAAACCTCCGGTAGTAGTTGGCAATCCCTAGAAACCACTGCACTTCCTTTACCGTGGTGGGAGTTGGCCAATTACTGTCACGATGTTCGTAATAATGAAGGTCGGACCCAAGGCGCAGCGTACGTTGAGTTCCACATAATTTTAATGAAAGTGAAACTTAAGCAAATACAAAAACAAAATAAAGAATAAACGAACCGTGACGACAATGCAGTGCTAAACAGGCAACTACACAGAAACATAAATAATATCCATAACCCACAGGTGGAAAAAATGCTACTTAAGTATGATCCCCAATTAGAGACAACGATAACCAGCTGCCTCTAATTGGGAATCATACAAATCACCAACATAGAAAATCAAACATAGAACCCTGCATAGAAAATATAAACTAGAACAACCCCCCAGTCACGCCCTGACCTACTCTACCATAGAAAATAAAAGCTTACTATGGTCAGGACGTCACAATTACGCATGGCTGTAATGCGGTCACTCTCCATCTCCACCCCTGAAGTGGAAATGCGGTACCCTAGGAAGGAGACGGACTGTTGGGAAAACAGGCATTTCTCAGCTTTGACGTACAGGTCATGCTCCAACAGTCGACCAAGCACCCTGCGCACCAGGGTCACATGCTCGGCGCGTGTAGCGGAGTATATCAGAATGTCGTCGATATACACCACTACACCCTGCCCATGCAGGTCCCGGAAAATCTTGTCTACAAAGGCCTGGAAGACTGATGGAGCATTCATCAACCCGTACGGCATGATGAGGTACTCATAGTGCCCTGAGGTGGTACTAAATCCGTCTTCCACTCGTCCCCTCCCGGATACGCACCAGGTTGTAAGCGCTCCTGAGATTACATTTTGTAAAGAAGTGCGCCCCGTGCATTGACTCAATCGCACTGGCTATGAGAGGTAGGGGGTAACTGTACCTCACCGTGATCTGGTTGATGCCTCGATAGTCAATACACGGGCGCAGACCTCCATCCTTCTTCTTCACAAAAAAGAAACTCGAGGAGGCAGGTGAAGTGGAGGGCCGAATGTACCCCTGCTCCAGGGATTCGGAGACATATGTTTCCATAGCCGCCATCTCTTCTTCTGACAGGGGATACACTTGACTCCTGGGAAGTGCTGCGTCAACCAGGAGATTTATCGCACAATCCTCCCCGTGGTGGTAATTGAGTCGAGAGCCAAATCGGCATATTCAGAGGGGAAGCGCACGGTGGAGACCTGGTCTGGACTTTCCACCGTAGTCGCATCGACGGAAACCCCTAAACACCTCCCCGAGCACTCTCGTGACCACCCCGTGAGGGCACTCTGTTGCCACGGAATAGTGGGGTCATGACATGCCAACCAGGGTATACCCAGCACCACGGGAAACGCGGGAGAATCAATAAGGAAAAAACAGATTTTCTACTTGTGATCCTCCCGCGTCACCAGGCCCAGTGGAGCGGTGGCCTCCCTAAATAGCCCCGACCCCAATGGTCGACTATCTAGGACGTGAACTGGGAAGGGCATATCCACTGGAACAATAGGGATCCCTAAACTATGGGCAAATGATCTGTCAATAAAGTTCCCAGCTGCGCCTGAATGTACGAGCGCCTTATGCTGGGAATGCGGGGAAAACTCAGGAAAATTAATATACACAAACATGTGTTTGAGGGCTCTAGGTGAGCCTGGTGCCGACTCACCTGGGGTGACAAAGGAACCTCTCCAGCACCGACCGGCAGTGTGCCCTCTGCGGCCACAGATGGTGCATGGACCGGGCCCTCCTCCGATCGCCCTACGTGCAGCACCTCCCAGCTCCATGGCCGTAGGAGCTGTGGTGCTGGAATCGACAGACCCCAATCTGGACATCCGCGGGTAGCCAGCAGGTTATCCAACCGGATGGACAGGTCCACCAGCTGGTCAAAGGTGAGAGTGGTGTCCCTGCAGGCCAATTGCCGACGGACATCCTCGCTCAAACTACAACGGTAGTGATCGATCAGGGTCATTCCATCCCGCGCTGGCGGCCAGGGTCCGAAAGTCCAGAGAGAACTCCTGTGCGCTCCTCGTCCCCTGCCTAAGTTGGACGAGCCGTTCACCTGCCGCTCTACCCTCAGGCGGGTGGTCAAAAACTGCCCGGAAGCGATGGGTGAAATCTTCTAATTGGTCCAACACCGCTTCTCCTTCCTCCCATARGACATTGGCCCACTCCAGGGCTTTCCCTGAGAGACAGGAGACGAGGACGGACACACTCTCTCAGCCCGAAGGAGCCGGGTGGACGGTTGCTAGGTAGAGCTCCAGCTGGAGTAGGAACCCCTGACATCCCGCAGCTGTCCCATCATACTCCTTCGAAAGATTGAGCTAAATCCCACTGGGACCGGGTGAGGAGGGGTGAGTAGTGGTGTCCTTGGTGATGATGGTGGAGGCACTGGAGGAACTCCTCTTCTCTCCCAGTGGTCCAGATTCTGCAGGACGCGATCCATGGCGATGCCGAGATGTTGTAACATGGCCGCATGCTGCTGGACGCGCTCCTCGACCCCTAATTCGGGGTTGTCTGCTCCTGCTGACTCCATATGGTTTGGTGTGTGATTCTGTCAGAAGGTGACTGTAGCTGGTGCATGAAGTCAGGCGCAGGAGAGCAAAATGAGTGAGCAACGTACTTTACTCAAACAATGAAGGCACAAGGTAAACAAATACACTTGACCAAAAACCAACGGTAAATATTACGCACGGGTGAACACAGCACCCGTCGAAAAACCAACCATAATGAACCGAACTGAACATAGAAATAATCACGCACAACAAACATGGGGGACACAGAGGGTTAAATACATGAACATGTAATTGGATAATGAAAACCAGGTGTGTAGAAAATAAAGACAAAACCAATGGAAAATTAAAGATGGATCAGCGATGGCTAAAAGACCGGTGATGTCGACCGCCGAACGCCACAAGGAGAGGGACCGACCTCGGCGGAAGTCGTGACACCCTCATTATCTTATCACATTCATTCTGGTAATATACAATAGGTAAGAGGTAGTTGAATCAAAAGAAAAAGGAAATAGTTAGGAAATAGTTAGCTTAATGTTCCAACTTGTGACTGGCAAAGTAAGCATTTCACGGTAAGATCTACACCTGTTGTATTCGGCGCATGTGACAAATAAAGTTTGATTTGATGGGTGAGAGGATGTTAATTTGTTAGATTGTACATTGTAGTGTTCCATCTCTATAGTYTGTGGGTATTGCGATATGTGAGTATTATAGTATTTCCCACACAAAGATTCACAGAGATTACACACATGTAAAGCAGGAGTAAGCAAGGTATGTGGATCTCAGACAGATATCATCATCTTCGCTATGAGAAAACTTTCCTAGACAAAACAAAACTCTGAGATTGCAGCAGTGTGTGTGTGTGTGTCAGACGAAGCCAGCATGACTCATTCCGAGATTGGAGACACTGGCTACGTAACTCACAAGACCTCCCTCCACTTGTGTAAATAACCTCTATTGCAATTACATAGCAGGTTCTATGTACCTACAATGTTGTTACTACAGAGTTATTCCGTAAATAATGTACATTTGATTGACATGACCTTGCATTTTACAGTATGCTACTTTGACAATGCTGCATTCATAACCAAGTGGGAAGGTGGAAATGACCAGTTATGAAGTTGTAAATACTAGTTGGATGCGTGCACATGCTTTGAACTCATTGAGATACGCCGATTGACTAATGGCCAACAAGCTACGTCAAGCATAAACTAAAAGCACAACTATCATGCTTGTAAACAAATTATAGTGTTCAAAAACCATATTAATAGATTGGTTTTAATAAATAATATTTTGTTGTTGCATTTAACTGCCAAAAATGCTGTTATCGAGGTATCCTAATTTTCTTAGTAGGTGACGTGAGGTCAGCATGTGGGAAAAGTTGTAGCTCAGGGATGATAGAGTTGGAGGGGCGTTCAAGTGGACACTGTCTAAAGCACAGCATAAGGGAGGCTAGGGCGACACCGTGTGCTAGCTAACAAGCTAACTTGATAGTTAGCGACACCATGTGCTAGCTTGCTAGTTAGCTAGCACACGGTGTTGCCCTCGCCTCCCGCCTGCTGTGTACCGGAGTCCTCCTTAGGACTAGCTGGCTAAACTAGCACACAGTGTCCTTCACTCCCGCCTCACGAACACCTGCCCTCGTTTCGTCAACAGAACTGCGAAGAAAACAGTGCCCGACAGGGGGGGGGCGAAGGACGCTGTCTACCACTGGTGTACGGCTAGCTAGCTACCATTGTCGCCCCCGCCCCTTCTTCTGTGGGGTTTATCGGCAGCTGATATCCAAAGTTATTGTGCATTAACGCCACCTACTGCCTTCCACCTGTCCTAACTTAAAAATGGACCAATAAAAGTATAGGGAGGAGTTCCTGCAGATTCAGGAATGCCCACGTGCAGGAACGCCCCCACATTGTGGGCTGCAATTGCACKCTTCTCGAAAATACCACCTTCCCACTTGTTTTTGAACGCAGGATCTGAGCACCCGCCCCCTCATGAATAATTCAGCAGCCCCTCGAGCCTCATGCGACATTATGATAGCGTTTTCAACAACACACACAAACATCTTCGTAGCAATGTTTGGTCCTTCTCATGCAGTCGCATAATGAATAGTATATCGTTCTTCTTCACTGGGTGGTTATTATTGGAGGCAAATTGAGCGCAATTCCGGGATTTTATCCTCCCTCAAAATCTGGAGTAGGAGGTGCCTCAGTGAGAGAAGGACGGAACGATCGAACACGTCGAATCTTTACGCARCCTCGCGAAGGCTGTGTTGTGGTCCAGCTGCTTACTGGAAATCTTGCTGAAACGTTAGCTAGCCATTGCACTGACGTTTATCTACGATACTGACACGGGTTTAATGGTCAGTGGGACGTTCTTGCCTCGGCTTATTTGACAGTGGAGGAGGTGAAAAAAATCAAGGTACGTGACAGCGAATGACAATGCTACATTTGAAACACGAAATTCGAATGAGTTGGCTGAATAACGTTAGTCCTAGCCAAATAATGTGATGTTCTTTAGCGTTCGGTGTCTGCTGTGCTGCACTGTCTTAGCTAGCTAGCGCTTGTTATATATCCGCATCGAAGTGTCCCAATCATCTATTGTATTGCAGGTAGCTAGCAAACTAACATAGTTAGCATTCGCTATTTGACATCCATGTAATTTTCGAACATGTTTTTTACTGTAGTTATATTTAGCTGCACAACCTAAAGCCACACAGTGAACAATGTGGCCATTCAGTTAAACAAAGAAACCCCTTTTGTGTATTTTTTATTGACGAATATCCCTTCGCCATACGCCTCAAACTGGCTTGCTGAACATCTTTGAATTTAGAATGACAGCTACCTCCCTGGCTAACGTTAGTTAAATAGAGAAGATGTGTATTAAGAGTCATTATACCCTTGGTGAATTATACCATGGCATTTGCTGAATGGCTCTGTAAACCAAATGTATAAATGCTTAATCTTAGTGCAGTCAATGTCCTAGCGCCAGTTTACTTTAAAATGCATGGGGGTTGTGAATGCATTACTGCCATTATGGGTTATGTGTTAATTACATTTCCAGTGGTGACAGAACTGGGTCTGGTTTCCCAAAAGCATCTTAAAGAGAAATGTAATCTCTAGCACCACACCAACATCAATATATGTCAAATGGCGTGTTTCTAGGTTTTGTTGATGTTGTGGTGGTGCTGGAGATTATGAATATGAAGTTGAACAATTTAGAAATGGCACTTTAAGGTTAAATTCGTCGTTAGAACCTTCGTAGGAGCATACTTAAATCTCTGAGCTATTTCCCTATTTCCCGTTGCACTTGAAAACGATTAATCTAACACACCGCATGTGTGTTTGCGCCATCGCGCGCATGTTGATTTTGCCCCTCCACACCAGATGCGATCAGGACAAGTTGAAATATCAAAACAAACTTTGAACCAACTATTAATTTGGGGACAGGTCGAAAAGCATTAAACATGTACGGCAATTTAACTAGCTTGCTGTTGCTAGCTAATTTGACCTGGAATATAAACATTGAGTTTAACCTAATAAAAATAAATAAAAAATGTAATAAATATTTTACCTTTATTTAACTAGTCAGTTAAGAAAATATTCTTATTTTCAATGACGGCCTAGGAACACTGGGTTAACTGCCTCGTTCAGGGGCAGAACGACAGATTTTTACCTTGTCAGCTCYGGGATTCGATCTTGCAACCCTTAGGTTACAAGCCACTAGGCTACCTGCCGCCCCAGTAGCACKCAAGGTCCTCTACTCCGACAATTAATCCACAGATAAACGGGTAAACCGAGTTTGTTTCTAGTAATCTCTCCTCCTTCAGGCTTCTTCTTCTTTGGATTTTATATGGCTGTTGGCAACCAACTTTAAGGTGCATTACCACTACCAACTTTGCACTACCAACTGCACTGGAGTGTGGACCTTAGTTCATCTTTCAATCACCCACGTGGGTATATGCTCCTAAAAATATATATATACTTAAGATGAAAACCGAGTTGACTGCATTAAAATATAAATACAGTAGGCTATAAGCTTATTTCAATCATATGTGACCCGTTTCAAGAAGCTAGGCGTATGTCTCATGTCACTACTTCATGGGAGGGGCATTTGAACTTATTTTTTTCTAAATAAATAAAAATTATATTAATTTTTTGGGCAGAAATGCCTTCTGGAATATGTGAACTTTCATTTGCCTTAATAACAAACTTGTATGCCGTCTGTAATCAAACATTGCATACAAAATAGCATGAGAAAACACTTAGAATACATAACATATGGCAATCATATAAAACGAAGACTTTAACACATACAGTACATTCGGAAAGTATTCAGACCCCTTGACTTTTTCCACATTTTGTTACAGTACAGCCTTATTCTAAAATTGATTAAATAAATAAAAATCCTCAATCTACAGACAATACCCCATAATGACAAAGCAAAAACAGGTTTTTWGTAGTTTTAGAAAATGTATTAAACTTAAACAGATACCTTATTTACATAAGTATTCAGACCCTTTGCTATGACACATGAAATAGAGCTCAGGTACAACCTGTTTCAATTGATCATCCTTGAGCTGTTTCTACAACTTTATTGGAGTCCATGTGGTAAATTCAATTGATTGGACATGGAAATTCCCATTCCTGTCTATATAAGGTCCCACAGTTGACAGTGCATAACAAAAACCAAATCACGAGGTCGAAGGAATTGTCTGTAGAGCTCCGAGACAGGATTGTGTCGAGGCACATATCTGGGGAAGGTTTCCCAAAAATGTCTGCAGCATTGAAGGTCCCCAGGAACACAGTGGCCTCCATCATTCTTAAATGGAAGAAGTTTGGAACCCCCAAGACTCTTCTTAGAGCTGGCTACCCAGCCAAACTGAGCAATTGGGGGAGAAGGGCCTTGGTCAGGGAGGTGCCGAAGAACCCGATGGTCACTCTGACAGAGCTCTATGGTTCCTCTGTGGGGATGGGAGAACCTTCCAGAAGGACAACCATCTCTGCAGCACTCCACCAATCAGGCCTTTATGGTAGAGTGGCCAGACGGAAGCCACTCTATAGTAAAATGCACATGACAGCCCGCTTGGAGTTTGTCAAAAGCCACCTAAAGGACTCTCAGACCATGAGAAACAAGATTCTTTTGTCTGATGAAACAAAGATTGAACTCTTTGGCCTTAATGTCAAGCGTCACGTCTGGAGGAAACCTGGCACCATCCCTACAGTGAAGCATGGTGGTGGCAGCATCATACTGTGGGATTTTTCTTCAGCGGCAGTTACTGGGAAAGTTGTCAGGATCGAGGGAAAGATGAACGGCACAAAGTACAGAGAGATCCTTGATGAAAACCTGCTCCAGTGCGCTCAGGACCTCAGACTGGGGTGAAGGTTTACCTTCCAACAGGACAATGACCCTAAGCACACAGACAATGGAGGAGTGGCTTCGGGACCAGTCTCAATGTCCTTGAGTGGCCCAGCCAGAGCCCGGACTTGAACCCGATCGAACATCTCTGGAGAGACCTGAAAATAGCTGTGCAATCCCCATCCAACCTGACAGAGCTTGACAGGATCTGCAGAGAAGAATGGGAGAAACTCCCCAAATACAGGTGTGCCAAGCTTGTAGCATCATACCCAAGAAGACTCTAGGCTGTAATCACTGCCAAAGGTGCTTCAACAAAGTACTGAGTAAAGGGTCTGAATATTTATGAATGAATGGAGAAAAATATATTTTTGTGTCAAATTGGCAACCCATCCCTTATGGGATTAATTGACGCATAAACAAACATTATAATAATTCACTATGGTAATTAAATGATAATTCTTCTTCCGGTGTTCTCTGCATTGCATATCGCATATTTTTTTTTTTAAATCAATACATAATTGTAAGGTTATCCAAACAATAATTGCATCCCTAGAGCAGTACAATAATATACACATACATACATACCATATACAGACATACAGAAATCATATTTACATTTCTATTTAATTTTTTTGCAAAAACCCCCCCTGCTTTGTCATTATTGGGTATTGTGTGTAGCTTGAGGGGGGGGGGGGACTATTTGAATCGATTTTAGAATAAGGCTGTATTGGATCGAATGGGGAAAAAGTCATTGGGTCTGAATACTTTCCGAATGCACTGTTATAGGCTACAGAACATTTCTTCTCTTGATGGGAAAACTGTATTGATGACTTTGAATAGCCATAAATCATTTTAAGAGCTACAGCGAGCTGTTGAGCCTATATTCTGGAATAATTTTCAGCACAGAGCAACTATTGTAACGACACATCGTTAACACTCGTAAGCCTAAGTTCCATCGCTATTGGGAAACTGGGCCTGATCTGCTCTGGAAAGCCTATGTAAATTACGATCGCCAGAACAGACATTTTTTGGGGGGGGACTGCCATTTGTGCTCTAAAATTAGAACTGGGTCTGGTTTCCCAAAAGCATCTTAAAGAGAAATGTAAAAAAAAAATCTACTTCATAGTCATCATCTCCAGCACCACTCCAACATCAATATATGTCAAATGGCACGTTTCTATGTTTTGTTGATGTTGGGATTGTGCTGGAGATTATGAAGTCGAACAATTTATAAATGTCCCTTTAAGGCTAAGTTCGTCGTTAGAACCTTCGTAGGAGCATAGTTAAATCTCTAAGCTGTTTCCCAAAACCATCATTTTCAACGTTGCACTAGAAAATGCGTAATCTAACACCCTGACCAGACCGCAAGTGTGTCTGCGCCATCTCACGCATGTTGATTTTGCCCCCCCATACCAGAAATGATCAGGACAAGCAAGTTGAAATATCAAAACAAACTCTGAACCAATTATATTAATTTGGGGACAGGTCGAAAAGCATTAAACATTTATGGCAATTTAGAAAGCCAATGTAAATTACGATCGCCAGATCGGTCTTTAAAAAAAATATATAGGACTGCTGTTTTGGGCTCTAAAATTAGTTTGATCCCCACAGTGAATTATTTTATATTTCGCTACAAATCGAGATATTCAATGAAATATTGATCTATTCTGACTACTACATTTGTCGTCACACAGGACCACGTGCTGACACAGAACTATTACGGACTGGCAGGCTACGGGGAGGCTCACGCCCCCATGCACGCTCTTTGCATGTGCACCCAGCAGCGTTGGGTTGACTCTCTCAAGCAGGATGAAATCGACTACATCGACCATGATCCTTTGCTAGTTACTACCACTTTCACCATAATCCTTAGCGTTTTTTGTTGTTGCCATTCAGTTCAATTCAGCAGTATGGCGCACTTCAAATTCAAATACTTCTGGCTTCATGCGTCTTTGGGAGTTTTGCATAGCGATACGCGGATGATGTCAGCTCTATCACTATCTACTGGTTTTAATGTCTATGCTTGCAGGTGACAGTGGTTCAAATGATTGACAGGTGGAATGCACGCTCAACAGTGAATTCACCTGCGCACATGCTTGATGGCTTGACCTAGCAGCTGAGAATGCTTCAGTAGGCTACTGTACAATCATTATTTGACATTCAGTGATCAATTATTCACTCAAACGACTCTTTGCGACCTCCTTTATTCCCAAAACTTTTCCTCAATCACTCGTCACAACTTTTACTCAATCACTCCTCAATCTTTCTTGAAGTGACCGTTATGGATAGGCTACCTACAGTGGAGTAGTCCATGGACACTGACACAGGGACCCAATATTTGGGTTTGTTTACTTATTCTGCTAATCCAGTTTCCTAACAGCAGTCTCCAACAGCATGCTCAAATTGCCTCATGGTGACGCCATAAAATGAGGTAGCCTAAAATCAATAAGATAAAGTGAGTTTGTGTTTTGGGTGAACCATCCCTCTAAACAGCTAAAGCCCCCTTTCTCCTACTTATAAACATTGTTGGGCCATGAATCAAATACTGTCAGACAGCCTACTGGCTAGGCTATCTTAACTAAAACACAACCCAGATTAAATAATCACAGTTGGCCAGTGCCTCCAGGGTGAGATTTTTTATGACTGACACGTAGCAATTTCTTTAACTTTCATTCACGTGCCGGAGGGCGGCTGTGGAAAAGTGATTAGGGAAATGGATGTGCAGTTTGGGGTCTAGGGTTGGGGGCTCTAGCAAGGTACTTCACAGAAATAGGGCCAGCTGTCGCAGCAGACAGCAGCAATGATGAAATTGTCCCAGATTGGGGTGTCTGTTGAGGAAATGACAAAATCATAATTCAGTTCAGCCAATTGATTTACCGGCTGGAGTGGCTGCTTGGATCTTTATGATGAATGAGTATGGAAGGGCCTTAGCAAAACAATAGTGAACTGGGACCCCACTAGACCAAGTTTTATGACATTGACTTACTTTTATTAATTCTACCTTTTAACATGCAATAAGTGAAAATATTTTGTACAGGCTGCTGAGGGAAGCCAATTAGATTTGATGTACAATAAATAGCAGTCCTGAGCAGTGTAATTTCTCAAAGTTGCTAGTCTTGATGCCATAGGCCTACTTGTATACTTTCTTTCTTTCTTCTTATATATTTTATCATGTTTTCTCACCAATTTTGTCGTATCCAATTGGTAGTTACAGTCTTGTCTCATCGCTGCAACTCCCATACGGGAGAGGTGAAGGTCGAGAGCCGTGCGTCCTCCGAAACACAACCCAACCCAAGCTTCTTGACACAATGCCCACTTAACCCGGAAGCCAGCCGCACCAATGTGTCGAAAGAAACGCTGTGCACCTGGCAACCGTGTCAGCGTGCACTGCGCCCGGCCCGCCACAGGAGTTGCTAGTGCACGATGGGACAAGGACATCCCTGCCGGCCAAACCCTCCCCTAACCCGGATGATGCTGGGCCAATTGTGCGCTGCCCCATGAGTGTCCAGAGCCTGGACTCGAACCAGGATCTCTAGTGGCACAGCCTTAGACCACTGCACCACTCGGGAGGCCCTCCTACTTGTATACTTACAGGTTTACAAGGTTACCTTAGTTATGTTGAATACACAGATTTTTTTTTTCTCCCTAAGCTTATTGCTCTAATAAGCTCTTCTGACTGAGGTTAAATGGGTTTTCCTTAAATGTCTGAAGAGAATGCAGTCTCAGGAAACACCTCTCCTGTGAAGAGTGCACTACCACTAACACCTGGCTGCTACCAAGATATACCGCTATGATGGGAAAGTAAAGTCAACACAACTAAGACTGTTGTGCCAAGCAATTTAATGCATATTTTTTTTAAATGTCTGAAACCATTTTCCAGTAGAATGTTATGAAACAATGTAAGATTGATTTAGATGTTTTTTTTATACCTCAGTTGCAGCCCAATCATATAGCCTAGTAGAGTATTTGATTGATAAATGGATTCTTTGCACAACATTATAAAGGGGGGCATTGTTATGGATTTGTCACGGCTGCTATTCTTCGTTTAGGGGAACCTTGATTATTAAACAGTCACACAGTCTGTCTGCAGTCAGATATGTAKATTTAAGTCTGTGCTACTGTGACTCTCGCATGTAGTAAGTCCCCATAACTGCCACACCTCCAATGCTTAGAGGAAAACTTGAGCTGCTGCCATGCCTTTACTGCAGGGTCATTAAAGGCCATGCCATGAAGTGAAGCTGCATTCACTAACACCATCTCAATTCATCCCTTTGCTCCCAAGCCTCSCACRTCAGGTTTATCTTACTGGCTGCCTGTTTGTTAGACTCACYCACACCTTTCTCCCTTTGCTTTGATTGGYYTGAGATTATCAATGGTCACAGCTGTTTCACCTTTTGGTGTTTGCTGCAGCGATAAGATGGTTGAGAATCTGACATGCAAGTAGATTTTCCTCTTGAGTCACATTTGGAGATGGTATATTGCTGTGCTCAGCGCAGTATGACGGACTGTATGTTCGAGCAGCAGGTTTGGCTTGTCCTACTCTTCCGAAATGGGCTTTCAATACATTTGGCTGAATACTGTGAAAGGACAGTCTTTCTCAGAAGTTTTCCCATTTATGTCATTTATTACATAATGTTATTACGGAATTGGGTGCCTATGCATCCAAACTATGGAAAGACAATTGACATCTCTCCTTAAAAATGTTTGTGTGGAATCACAATAAAAGGATTGTAACCGACTGTAACCATCAACATAACCTAAAGAGGTCCTTCAAGTTCAAAAAGCAGGAAGTTGTTGTAAGTGACCGTTTTTTGTAGTTGAATCCAGGCCAACTTGTGAGAGAGCCTGACCCCCTGACTCTCAATTACCCACAACCTCCTACAGGTGGGCTCTCTGCTGTCGCCTGGCTCTTATCTCCATGCCCAATTTGACTTCCTACAGGACACAATTCAGCTGGCCCCATAGACAGAGTGGGAGGAGGGAGGTTTTTGGCGTCAGGCACTTTTTTTCTCTCTCGTCTAGGGCTATGCAGCATGCAGTCCTGTGGGCTAGATTTAATTGTCAGTGCCACTCAACTAGCGCTAATAATATCGAGGAGGCTAAAAGTTCCTGTTGAGACCACACATCAGGGTCAGTAATGCTTTGTTTGCTTTGGCTCTGTGGTTTTGTGTGTGTGCGCACATGTCTTCCGTTTGTTGTTTCTTCTATGTGGGCCAACGTCAATCTGGTTCCAAGATACCAGCAGACAAGACTTTTGGTTACAATGCTGTATTATTTCCTGATATCGAATCCTGAGTCACCATCCTGAGTGAGAGAGAGAGAATGTTTGGATTATTTGGGGTTACTAAAGCACAGACCAATACCCCTCCCTTATATCCCTTATATGATAAGAACTGGCCCTAGTCAACCAAACTCGGTTTATTGTTTCAATTGCCAAAGATTTTTGTGTTGCCACACAGTTAAGGTGGCATTTCACAGTAGTAGAGATGACCAGGGACGTTCTCTTTATAAGTGCGTGAATTGTACKATTTTCTGTCCTGCTAAGCATTCAAAATGTAAAGAGTACTTTTGGGTGTCAGGGAAAATGTATGGAGTAAAGAGTACATTATTTTCTTTAGGAATGTAGTGAAGTAAGAGTTGTCAAAATTATAAATGGTAATGTACAGGTACCCCCAAAAACGACTTAACTTCACTAGGGTAGGGGGCAGCATTCGGAATTTTGGATGAAAAGCGTGCCCAAATTAAACTGCCTGCTACTCAGGCCCAGAAGATAGGATATGCATATAATTAGTAGATTTGGATAGAAAACACTCTAACGTTTCCAAAACTGGTAAAATAATGTCTGTGAGTATAACAMAACTGATATGGCAGGCAAAAACCAGAGGAAAATTCAACCAGAAAGTACTATTATTTTGAAAGGCTGTCTTTCCATTGAAAGCCTATCCACCATACAAAGACTTAGGACCCAGTTCACGGTCTCTATGGCTTCCTCTACACGCGGCCAGTCTTTAGGCATTGTTTCAGGCTTTTACTCTGAAAAATGAGGGAGATACAGCACTTTCAATCAGTGGCCAGTGGAAATTTCCATTCATCAGCCATGTGCCTGATCAGGAACGCGCCTTTCTTGTTTGTCCTTTCCTATTGATGAAGCTTTTCTCCGGTTGAAATATTATTGATTATTTATGACAAAAACAACCGGAGGGTTGATTTTAAACATCGTTTGGCATGTTTCTACTAACCTTTATTGTACTTAAAAAAAAAAAATCTGGACTTATTAGTGCACGCGCCTTAAGCATTCGGATTACTGGACAAAACGCGTGAACAAAAAGGAGGTATTTGGTCATAAAGAGGGACATTACCGAACAAAACAAACATTTATTGTCTAACATGGAGACCTGGGAGTGCCACCAGATGAAGATCATCAAAGGTAAGTGATTAATTTTAATGCTATTTCTGACTTTTGACACTCTCCTTGGCTGGAAAATGGCTGTATGGGTTTCTGTGGCTAGGTGCAGACCTAACATAATCGCAAAGTGTGCTTTCACCGCTAAGCCTTTTTGAAATCTGACACAGCGGTTGCATTAAGGAGAAGTTTATCTTTATTCGTATTTTTAACACTTGTATCGTTTATCAATGTTTATGATGAGTATTTCTGTATTTTGATGTGGCTCTCTGCACTTTCACTGGATGTTTGTTTGAGACGATGCATTTCTGACCATAACGCGCCAATGTAAACTGACATTTTTGGATATAAATATGAACTTTATCGAACAAAACATACATGTATTGTGTAACATGAAGTCCTATGAGTGCCATCTGATGAAGATCATCAAAGGTTAGTGATGAATTTGATCTCTATTTCTGCTTTTTGTGACTTCTCTTTGGCTGGAAAAATGGCTGTATGGTTTTCTGTGATTAGGTGCTGACCTAACATAATCGCAGTGTGCTTTCGCAGTAAAGCCTTTTTGAAATCGGACACTGTGGTTGGACTTACAAGAAGTTTATTTTTTAAATGGTGTATAATACTTGTATCTTTGAGGAATTTTAATTATGGGATTTCTGTTGTTTTGAATTTGGTGCCCTGCAATTTCACTGGCTGTTGTCGAGGTGGGACGCTAGTGTCCCACTTGTACCAGAGAGGTTAAGTAGTACTTTAAAGTATTTTTTTGTTTACTTAAGTACTTTACACCACTGAACCCTGCTAATTGATAGTCACATTGTATGCACAAATTTTACTTGGGGGTCATGTTGTGGACTTCAAGAGAATGCTGAGTTACCTTGCATGTTGACATAAGTGGTTCCATTGTATCCTCTCCTTCCTCAGTAAGCAATTTCAAAACAACTTGATTTGAAGAAGTGTTGACTTGCACCATAAGAGCTCAGCTGAATGATGGGGGGGAAATAATTCAGCTAGCGTCAGACAACCAAGTCTCTGGTGCAGTGCAATTTTGTTTTTAGAAAGAGTTAAAGAAATACATCCCTCTATTTATTTTTCTGTCGCACAGCAGTTTAATTTAAATGGACCACTGAACAATACTGTCTACACTACAGCAAGCAATGTGTCACCTGCTATGCAGAGGAGAAAAACAGCTGTGAATGCAGCCGTTTTCACTGGACCACAGCGTTTGCCTAATGGAATAGATTTGTAAATTCTCATAAATGTTATCGGTGAGGGATGACTGCAGTCACTCCAGGAAGCGGCACTTGTCACCGCTCATCATCAGGAGGCCAGTGTGATTCAACCATGTCAAGGTGACACGGCTGCCGGCTCCATCATGGAATTAGCCTAATTTACATCAGCTCAAACATTCACATCTTTCAGTTTCACAAATTATCCGTTTGCTTATATTCTACTTTTTGAGACCAATTTAATTCAAGTCTCCTCATTAACAAAGCCATAATTGTTATCCTTTTTGTATTTTTTCCATGTTAAAATTAAGCCGACTCAAGCTCAGGATTAGAACAAAAATAAACGGTAGTGTCATCTAGCGTATGTTGCACCTAGCACTGCAGGTAGACTGAAACTGAAGAGGAGTATCTTACAGATCCTTTCTGGCAACCTCACCCCCAGGTTTATTCAGTCTCTAGCTCAGACTTCCAGGACTCCACTGAAGTCCCAGTACATGTCGTCTCCAATGGAGCGTGCCACCAGGGCCTTCTGATCCGATCAGATGGCTGTTTTGATCCCATTCCTCCCTCTTCTATTCCCCTCTCCTGAGGCCATCATCTCGTTCCCGCCATCCATGCATTGGTGCCACCTCGTCTTCAGAGACCTCGTACATGTACTGAACAAAAATATGATTGCAACAATTTCAATGATTTTACTGAGTTACAGTTCATATAAGGAAATCAGTCAATTGAAATACTATTCATGTACAGTGGGGAGAACAAGTATTTGATACACTGCCGATTTTGCAGGTTTTCCTACTTACAAAGCATGTAGAGGTCTGTAATTTTTATCATAGGTACACTTCAACTGTGAGAGACGGAATCTAAAACAAAAATCCAGAAAATCCCATTGTATGATTTTTAAGTAATTAATTTGCATTTAATTGCATGACATAAGTATTTGATCACCTGTTCTCATCGGTCTTTCTAAGTTGTTACATTGGACAGTAACCTCTTTTACCAGACATATTGCTGTCATCTCTAAACACCTTTGCCCGAGGGGGTACAGATTGTGGTTTGCATGGTGGTTGGCATTGACATAGTCTATCTGGTCAAGCGACATATTTTAATATGTTGGATATTATTTATAAAATTACTGGAGTGCATAGAATTTGCTTCTAGATGTATATTGGCCTAGCCTACATTTGAACTGAAGCACTTCAGTGCCTTCCTTTCCCCCTGCACTTGAAAATACAGCCTCTCCATGGCTCGGAATTACTTCCATTTGAAAAGCTGATTTCTAGATAATCTGTTATTGATTTCAGAACATCATGCACCAGGTAAGGCTGTGTGTGTGCGCACATTTTATGTGTGTGCTTTTGTATGGTTGTTTTTTAAAAGAGCCTAGTCAGACGCTCCACTTCCTGGTAGAACCAATCAAGACTGACCATTAAAGAGCAATCTTGTGCATTCCTGTGGAAGGCTATCTGTGGTGCATCTGGAGGCTACACTAATCTGTGATGATTGGTCGTACTCAGTATGAGAACACCATCCGTTTTGATTGTTCTAGAGAAACATCTAATCCAATAGGCTATTTCTCTTTTGGGTGTAAGTTTCAATCTCTAATATCTCAATTTGTAAATATGTTCTCCAAATGGGTAATTATGAGCTCATGTATTGATTCTTTCATCTGCACCTCTCTAATTCTCTCTGATGGATAGGCCTAAACAGCAAGCATCTAGCCCATGTTTGTTGGTGTTTGCGGTCTTCGAAATCTGAGCTTTTCGACCTTCACCCGACTTTACATCCCCTTCAACTTCTGAAGTAACAAAAAAAAAAAAAACTTCAAGATGGCCATGATTTATTTTCCCCTCCAGTTTTATAGAGTAGACCCTGAATATCTGTTTTCAAATCAAATTTTATTGGTCGCGTACACATTTTCCAGATATTATTGCAGGTGCAGTGAAATGCTTATGTTTCTAGCTCCAACAGTGAAGTAATATCTAACAATAGACACTGTCTCAAAACACTGTCTCCTTTTATTGATGTCACCTGTTAAATCCACTTAAATCCGTGTAGATGAAGGGGGGGAGACAGGTTAAAGAATGATTTTTAAACCTTGAGACAATTGAGACATGGATTGTGTATGTGTGCCATTCAGAGGGTGAATGGACAAGACAAAATATTTAAGTGCTTTTGAAAGGGATTCGGTAGTAGGTGCTAGGGCACTTTTGCCAGGGCAAAAGGGGGTGCAACTCAATAATAGGAAGGTGTTCCTGTTTTGTACACTCAGTGTATATGTAGATAATGGTGTGTATGGACAGTATATGAGTAGAAAAGGTGTGTACGGCAGTAGTTATATAGGATGAGCGTTTTACCACTAGACATCTGTTTCCTTTTGCAGATAATCAGAAACTGACATGATCCCCAAACAGACAGCTGTTATAGTTTTCGGTAGCACCGTCCGGGTATCTGCTTTAGTGGTCCCCTGCAGGATTGAGTTGTAAAGAGCAGGGCTGGACGATACATCTCTATATTACGGCATACGCTGCACTATGCTAGACACAGTGCACACATGGGATTCTTGTCTGTTCCATGAAGGAAAACCATATCATAGTGCTGAAGACTGGATAGAGATAAAATGTCTTCAAATCAGGTTCAGTGAGTGGATGCGCCACCGAGCCATGCTGTTTTAAGGTTTAATGCCTCACATGGGCATGGAACCTAATTGCTTTATACGGCGGCCTTGCGAAAGCGACCACCACTTTTAGCCCATTACCCTGCATAGAATGGTTGATTTTTGCCTCCTATCTTTCCTCCCACATCTACATAATGTGTCCATTTGTGCGTGGTGCTAGGAGATGGCCATTGTCCATATACACTGGCAACCCGCAGTGACCACTGCTCCCCATTCCCTCCCCTCATTACAGAGGTAATAGCATCAGCCTCTGTCCCCTGAGCACACAGCCTTCCATACGTTTCTCATCAGCTCATTCCCACCAAGCCTTCCATAAGCCTCCAGTGATCATTGACTTTGAACTACCTCCAACGAGCCCATGTGATCAGCACGGGCCTGTTTATTATGCAGGTTTATAGGGGGGGTGAGCTCCACCACATCCCCATTCTGTTGCTTCCGCTGGAGACAGGGAAGGAAAAAAGGAGACAATCTACTGAAATTCAGAGTAGAGGGAGGATCTAGGCTCTTTCAGAAGCCTTTGTTTTTATTGCTGCATTTCTCTCTTCATACCATCTATACCTAACACTAGATTACAGAGGAGTGCTGATTTTAATCTAGGCTATATAACTGCTATTGCTAACGTATGTAGCGTCTCCACCGTTTGTCTATATAAATGGAGGAAAGCCAGCCAGTTCTGTATCTCCTACTGGTGGAGTGGAGCAGTGACCTCCCACTGTGGGGCTGGTGGATTCCTGCACCCTGCTGTATCATTAATGAGATTGTAGCAGAGAAAGGGCAGGGACAGGGAGGGGGCCAACATACAATACCCAGACAGAGATACAGAACAGAGAGGGACAGAGAGAAGACTGGCAAATATGTACTGAAAAGAATGGGAGAGGGTAAAAAGAAAACAGTCCCCAAAACATGGTGGAGGAGATGGAGAGCTTAGTGCTGTAATGGAGGATCATGGGCTGAGTTACAATTGGCCTACACTACATAGCTCTTTAAACAGTGGAGACTTCTCCTCCATAGACTGCAGGCAGGTCTGACCACAGCCAGCCCCATAGGCAGAACACTATCTTAAAGTATTCACCAGGTGTTTATACAAGAAGACACCATTCTGTGTGTGTCACCTGTTTCTGTTTTAGGGTGTGGCCCTCCTACAATAGGAGAATAGACAGATGTAGACTATGCCCTCTGTTTACACGACCTGTTCCTAAAACCGGCTTCTGGTGCACTTCTTCTACTGTTTACGTAACAGCTGCTGCTTTATCAGTCATTTATCTAATTTATTCCCATAAATAGCCCATAACCTACTTGGAAAGAAACATACAGATTTTCAAAGAAACATCATAGTATGTACCATACTACCATTGTATGAATATTAACAGTACTACAGTAAAGACTGGAGATTGGCCAACAGGCTGTGGAACTACAGTATAGACCAGGGGTAGGCTACTAGATTGAACCACGGGACAATTTTTGTCGGTGCGGCTGTTCAGGGGTCCAGGACATGATTATAATATTTGTACACTGCAAATTCACCACAACTAAGTCCAAAAAGAGGTTGTATTTGAAATAAAAGTAATTTCATACCTTGATTATGTTGCTATATACAGCTGTAGTCAGAAGTTAGAAATACACCTTAGCCAAATACATTTTAAACTCAGTTTATCACAATTCCTGACATTTAATCCTGGTAAAAAGTCCCTGTCTTAGGTCAGTTAGGATCACCACTTTATTTTAAGAATGTGAAATGTCAGAATAATAGTACAGAGAATGATTCATTTCAGCTTTTATTTATTTTATTACATTCCCAGTGGGTCAGAAGTTGACATACTCAATTTAGTATTTGGTAGCATTGCCTTTAAATTGTTTAACTTGGGTCAAACGTTTTGGGGAGTCTTCCACAAGCTTCCCACAATAAGTTGGGTGAATTTTGGCCCATTCCTCCTGACAGAGCTGGTGTAACTGAGTCAGGTTTGTATGCCTCCTTGCTCGCACACACCTTTTCAGTTCCAGCCACAAATGTTCTATGGGATTGAGGTCAGGGCTTTGTGATGACCACTCCAATACCTTGACTTTGTTGTTTCTCAATCAACTGGCCCGCGGCCGGTCTGCCCAATCAGCTCTGAATCACCAGGTTTTGTAACTCTGGGCTACAGAGTGCCCTGGTGCATTTCCCTCTCTTCTGGATCAATATGGCCACTACTGTTGTTATGAAAGGTACCACCAATGAATATCCTGCTGGTGTTTATCAGATCCTGGTCTTGGAGGCCTGAGGCTGAGTTTAAGATGTAGGTCAGCAGCATCAGAACTACAGTTTGAAGGGATATTTTCCCAAAACCATTATGTAAATGAGGTATGGTCAATTCAGCTGAAACAGGCTGCATGTTATTGTTTTGGATGAAGCGAGAACAATACTCCTTTTGAGGCATCCGAAACTAGGTTGCACCAATAATTCTACTATTTGTGTTCATTTGCATCACTGTCAATGACATACTTTTATTTTGAAGGCAATCCTCAAATTCCACTATTGTGCCTAATCCTTATTGTGGCTAGCTTCACAACACACAACCTGATTTGTCATAACCTGATTTTAAACAACTCTGGTTTAAAACCACCTCCAAACAGAGAGATGGGGATGAAATTAAGATTAGAGAGGAGAGGTAGACAGAGAGGACACTGCCAGTCACGGGCTGATCCTTCTGCCTGGACTGGAATCAGTAGGGTAATAGCCAGAAGGGACCTGGAAGGCACCAGCATGGAGCCTCTGCAGCCTGTACTGGAATTGATCTCCCAATATTTATTTAATCTCTGCTTTATGGTGCTGGCTGTGTCAAACCTTGGTGAATTTGCTGATTCTGCAGCGTGCGCACTTCATCAACACTGTAGTCAAACAGCTGACCAATCTCTGATACGAAGATGTCTTTGCCAGCCCGCATTGGACCTCTTTGATATGACAATACATTAACTTTGAGAGTATGCATTTATCATAACTATAACATAGAAACGGAGGGCTCTACCGCAAGCTGTCACTAGGAGTCTTTGATGGCTTTCTGTTGTAGGCACAACATATTTTTTGATATAGTGCAAACACCCTTAGGCTTATGTGCGTTATGGGGGTACATTTMTTTTGGCTTTTTCGTAGCTGTGTGTAATGTGTTTTACTGGTACGACAAGAAAAATACAGACATGCAGTGTCTGAAGCCAGCACTACAAACAACACCCTGTTGGCCCTCAGACACATTGCTCCGATAGAAGCAGAGCAGAGACATGGCGAGCAGCATATCTTTGTGTGTGTGTGTGCGAGAGTGCACTTTAACAAGATGGTAAAACTGGAGTTTCTTACCAAGGCTTACAAGCAGCATTAGCCCCAGGGCAGATAACATCTGTAGTGGCTCAAGTCACCACTCAAAGGCTGCCTTATATTCTCTCTCAAAACAGTGGCTCCTAAGAAGCTCTGGCTAGGGTGCTGGTCAGGGGAATCGACAGGCTAACATGAGGCCAGGGCTTTTTCGTTTGGTTTTTACTCGCTTTAGGCTACATCCCTCATTTTCTTGGCTGTTCTCTGAGCACGAGTGAGGGATTGTTCAGCGTTGTACCCAAGGGATTTTAAAGCTTGGTTTGACTAGGAGTCAAAAAATGAAATTATACAGGAGGACAAATGATCTGTTATGAAGGCAGATGGATGGAGCTTTCCAACCAGGCAGACACAGAGGGCCCTGATGATATTCTCTGGTCATACATAATAGCTAGGCCTATTTCCATTGATATGTAAAAAAACTGTTTTGTCCTGTTTTGGAACATAGACTAGTATTAGATTAGTATTACTGTTGCTTTGTTCCCTCAGCCATTAGCATTGGGCACAGGCTAAGAAGGCGCTTAGAGGCGCGATCCTATCATCCCTACTCTCCTCTTGTATGCAGAGATTAGCACACTGACACACATTGGTGGCTTGCCTCMTWTCWGCTATAAGCTCAATCAATGAGGGCTGTTTACCTTGACACACACTCTCCTACGTATTTATTTGGACAGTGAAGCTAAAACCTTTTCATTTGGCTCTGTACTCCAGCATTTTGGATTTGAGATCAAATGTTTTGAGGCTACAGTACAGAATGTCACCTTTTTATGTGAGGGTATTTTCATGTATATCTGTTTTAGAAATATCATAACCCCCCCCAATTTTTTTTTTTTTAACCTCCCCTGTTATTGTTAATGGTGAGGTTAGCATGTCTTGGGGGTATAATTTTGCGTTTCTAACTTTTGCACTCATCATTAGCCAGGATTCATTCATTTATTTATTTAACCTTTTATTTAACTAGGCACGTCAGTTAAGAACAAATTCTTATTTACAATGACGGCCTACCCCGGCCAAACCCTAACGACGCTGGGAAAATTGTGTGCCGCCCTATGGGACTCCCAATCACGGCCGGTTGTGATACAGCCTGGAATCTAACCAGGGTCTGTATTGAGATGCAGTGCCTTATACTGCTGCGCCACTCTGCATTCATGATTATAGCATCCACATTAAGTGTTAAAAAACATTCTATTCACAAAAAAGTGACTCCAAAATGAGCTAACTTCAAATGGATCTAACAAGTTTGTAGAGTTACAAGCTTGAAGTAGTCATTGCGTGTTAGGAATATGGAAGCAAATACTAAACTTTCGACTACTTTAATACACGTGAATTTTTCCAAATACTTATGACAACTTCAGAAGGTCAAGTGCTTTCATTTGTAAATGGTAAAACAGATATGTATGAAAATACCCTAAAATAAAAGGGGACATTATGTACCCTCATATGAAACATTTGCTCTCAAATCCAAAATGTATGTTTTTGCTTCGCTGTCCAAATAAGTACGGAGTGTATGAACAGACACGAGATGCACTCAAATATAGAAAATGGGTTGCTGGAGACTGATATTGCAGCTTTCACTCTTGCTGATGCGCAAGTGTGTGCTCTCATAGGCCATTTATTTATAGACATATTAGCATAAGATATTTCAGACTTCATGGCTCTTCTCAGAATGGTTTAAACATTAGAATCAAGGCATAGGCAGATAATGCAATTTATGTGTGCCATTTTGGAGGCATAAATATAAATTGGATTAGGCCTACATTTTCCTCTTAGAAAAAATGCAGTTAAACATCATCCTGGACAGAATATTAGAGATAAATGTATCTTCATCTTTATCGGTGTCTCTAGACGTGACACCGGCTCCCCTCTTTAAAGCCTTTTCCTCAGGGGCTACAGAAATGTAATTTTCTTGTGAATATATCTTTTTTTCTCTCTATTCCAATCTCTCTCTCCCTCTTCCGGATGGTGGATTTTGTCCTTGCTAGGGCACAGGYCTCTCTGCTGTTTCAGCACACGGTGCTGGCTAAAAATACCCCTCCGCCCCTCTGGTCCAGCATCCAATCCTCAGCGTGGGACTAGGAAGAGAGATAGAGGTAGAGAGAAGCGATAGAAGAGGGTGCGMTGGAGGGAGGGGGAGTAGGCTGCGTTTCGCCCTGGGTTGCACCGGAGTACAGAGACACTGAAGCACCTCCAACGCAGGAGCTCCACAGCCTACTCTGCTAAAGCTCTCCTCTCCGTRATCCAGAAGCTCAGGTCATTATAGATGTGGGAGTGGAGAAGGGATTGGCCACTTCCATGAACAAGTCAGTATACACTGTGGATGTGATACAGGCTGCTACTTCAGTGCAGCCATGCAATCAAAAGGATGTTTCACAAATGATTTAAAYCTAACTTGTGTCATTCATGTTATTCTTGCCACACTAATATACTCTTATCTGCTTTTCCACGTCCTAAAACAAACCTCAGACCATTGCAAGAAAATAGGTAGATGCACTGCAACTGAGCTCTCCCTGTTCTTTGATCTTGATGGCTCACTCAGCAGCAGCTATTAGAGCAAAGATCTGCCAGGTGATCTTCTTTGATTGAGATCTTCCTGGTTGGTACAGTAGGCTACCCCAAAAGGCTTCTCCCTCTAAGGTCAGGGTCATTAAGTCAGGAGAGAGAGTCTTACACCTTGGTTACACCGGGTGTGTGTGTATTTTTTTTCTATCCCCACTAGTTGTGATCKTGGTACACAGGTTCAAATACCAGAACCAACTACACWATTTTTTATTTAACCTTTATTTAACTAGGCAAGTCAGTTAAGAACAAATTCTTATTTACAATGACGACCTACCCCGGCCAAACCTGGATGACGCTGGGCCAATTGTGCACCGCCCTATGGGACTCCCAATCACGGCCGGATGTTATACAGCCTGGATTRGAACCAGGGACTGTAGTGATGCCTCTTGCACTGAGATGCGGTGCCTTAGACCGCTGCGTCCATGTGTGTGTTAACTGTTTAACTGTACTAGAATGCTTAAAATGCCGCAAAAATATATCGGTTATCAGTATCATCCAAAAATGTATTCAATACATCACTAGTCTGAGAGTCTTTAGGTGCCTTTTGGTAAACTCCAAGCGGGCTGTCATGTGCCTTTTTACTGAAGAGTGGCTTCCGTTTGGCCACTCTACCATAAAGGCCTGATTGGTGGAGTGCTGAGGAGATGGTTGTCTGGAAGGTTCTCCCATCTCTACAGAGGAATTCTGGAGCTCTGTCAAAGTAACCATCGGGTTCTTGGTCACCTCCCTGACWAAGGCCCTTCACCGATTGCTCAGTTTGGCTGGGCAGCCAGCTCTAGGAAGAGTCTTGGTGGTTCCAAACTTCTTCCATTATAAGAATGATAGAGGCCACTGTGTTCTTGGGGATCTTCAATGCTGCAGAAATGTGTTGGTACCCTTCCCCAGATCTGTGCCTCGACACAATCCTGTGTCAGAGCTCTACAGGTAATTCCTTTGACCTCATGGTTTGGTTTTTGCTCTGACATGCACTGTCAACTGTGGGACCTCTTTATAGACAGGTGTGTGCCTTTCCAAATCTTGTCCAATCAATTTAATTTACCACAGGTGGACTCCAAGCAAGTTGTAGAAACATCTCAATGATGATCAATAGAAAGAGGATGTACCTGATCTCAATTTCGTGTCTCATAACAAAGGGTCTGAATAGTTATGTAAATAAGGTGTTTCTGTGTTTTTAATTTCTGTTTAAAAAAAAGTCTAAAAACCTGTTTTCACTTTGTCATTATGGGGTATTGTGTGTAGGTTGAAGTAAAAAATGTTTTTTTCATTTTAGAATAGGGCTGTAACAAGACATTTTGGAAAAAGTGAAGGGGTCTGAAAAACCTTCTGAATATACTGTATATTAATTTATGGACATTTAGCTAGATAGCTGTTGCTAGCAGTTTGTTCTGGGAGATGAACATTGGGTTATTATTTTACCTGATCATGCATATGGTCCCTTTTTTTATCTGMTWWTTTTTTTTTACACACAGAGAGCGTATATAGAGAGAGAGGGGGCCTCAGGGCCGATGTCCGCTAATGGATGGGCTAATGAGTTCTTAATTGACTTTTAGAGGAATGGCTCCTACTTTCCAACTCCAATCTAGTGCCATCTCCAGGAGAGCACTGGTGAGGCCCGCTCAGCAGATGTCCCCCTGAGGTTACTGTGGGTTTCATTAGGAAGATGCACCTAGGGAAGACATGCCAACCATATCCCCATGCTTTAGGGGCAAAGGAAATGGATAAGACACTGTTTCCAGGAGATGAATTAGGCCTAGTAAAYTCTCTTAGCAACATTGGAGCTCAGCTCCAGCTCAATCTCATTTTTAACCATCATTGAAGCTCACTATGTGTCTGTCTACCACAGAGTTAACAAAGGTCAATGTTTCTGAAGATGTCATCCATTTCCCTTTCCCTCCATTATCCTCACCTTTACAGTGAGAAAAATGACAGTGAGTGTTTCATGGTTTTAATTGTTATTTTACCTAAAAGAGTAGATTCTATTTATCTTGTCTATTAAAAAAAGTTAAATGCTTGAGCAATCAAAGGGAAAATGAAAAAGCTATGAATATCTTTCCACCATTATTTTTGGTTTGTTTGTACGCGCTAGCATGAACAATGCCTTCTGGGGATGGTGGCAAACAAATTGTCATGCAAATTAAAGAAACAAATTCATGCACCTCCTTACCTCGTTCAGTGGGTTAGGCCTCACATTAGGGGTGTGAACGTTTAAACGTTAAAACGATTAAACGAAATCAGGATCGCCCCACAAAATTACAATCACAGTGCAGTTATCACACAACTTTATTTTCCTTGTTATAGCCTAACTAGATGATAGGCTATAAAGGGCTGGGGAAAGTTGTGTAATTTAAATAAAACCAGAGAGGAAGAGGAACTTTAGGCTACTTTGGTGAATTTGGGAGGCATGCAAGACAGATTACCAAGACAGATGCGCACTACTTTTCTTCAGCCTTTAAAAAAAAAAAATTGTCTTCTTTTTTTTGCTGCTAGATAGTCAGAACCATGCACTAGGCCTGTCTGCCTGGTGGCCGACCTGCCTATACTGTACCTCTCTCTCTCGTCCCTTACTAGCTCGCTATGAAAGATGCAAGTGTTTTGATTGTTCTCGGAAGTACAGCAACTAGTCTCTTCCTTTCCAAAAATATGGAATTTAAGAGTRGATTCCTAGTGGATTCTAATCTTGACACTCCGAAATGGGAGTCGACACTGGTAGTCGACATGCAAGGAGTCAACTCTCCACCATTTGTTGTTAACCTCTCTGGGATATGTGGGACGGTAGTGTCCCACCTGGCCAACATCCAGTGAAAATGCAGAGCGCCAAATTCAAATAAATTACTATAAAAGTTKAACTTTCATGAAATCACACATTCAATATACCAAATTAAAGCTACACTTGTTGTGAATCCAGCCAACGTGTCAGATTTCAAAAATGCTTTACAGCGAAAGCAAACAATGCTATTATCTGAGGATAGCACCACAGCTAACAATCACAGACCATCATATTTCAACACTCCCGGTGCGACACAAAATGCAGAAATATAGATATAATTCATGCCTTACCTTTGACGAGCTTCTTCTGTTGGCACTCCAATATGTCCCATAAACATCACAAATGGTCATTTTGTTCGAATTAATTCCGTCGATATACAGTGGGGAGAACAAGTATTTGTACAATGCCGATTTTGCAGGTTTTCCTACTTACAAAGCATGTAGAGGTCTGTAATTTTTATTATAGGTACACCTTCAACTGTGAGAGACGGAATCTAAAAAATCCAGAAAATCACATTGTATGATTAAGTATTTTATTTGCATTTTATTGCATGACATAAGTATTTGATACATCAGAAAAGCAGAACTTAATATTTGGTACAGAAACCTTTGTTTGCAATTACAGAGATCATACGTTTCTGTAGTTCTTGACCAGGTTTGCACACACTGCAGCAGGGATTTTGGCCACTCCTCCATACAGACCTTCTCCAGATCCTTCAGGTTTCGGGGCTGTCGCTGGGCAATATGGACTTTCAACTCCCTCCAAAGATTTTCTATTGGGTTCATTGAGATGCTTCTTACGGAGCCACTCCTTAGTTGCCCTGGCTGTGTGTTTCGGGTCGTTGTCATGCTGGAAGACCCAGCCACGACCCATCTTCAATGCTCTTACTGAGGGAAGGAGGTTGTTGGCCAAGATCTCGCGATACATGGCCCCATCCATCCTCCCCTCAATACGGTGCAGTCGTCCTGTCCCTTTGCAGAAAAGCATCCCCAAAGAATGATGTTTCCACCTCCATGCTTCACGGTTGGGATGGTGTTTCTGGGTTGTACTCATCATCCTTCTTCTTCCTCCAAACACGGCGAGTGGAGTTTAGACCAAAAAGCTCTATTTTTGTCTCATCAGACCACATGACCTTCTCCCATCCTCCTCTGGATCATCCAGGTGGTCATTGGCAAACTTCAGACGGGCCTGGACATGCGCTGGCTTGAGCAGGGGGACCTTGCGTGCGCTGCAGGATTTTAATCCATGACGGCATAGTGTGTTACTAATGGTTTTCTTTGAGACTTTGGTCCCAGCTCTCTTCAGGTCATTGACCAGGTCCTGCCGTGTAGTTCTGGGCTGATCCCTCACCTTCCTCATGATCATTGATGCCCACGAGGTGAGATCTTGCATGCAGCCCCAGACCGAGGGTGATTGACCGTCATCTTGAACTTCTTCCATTTTCTATAATTGCTCCAACAGTTGTTGCCTTCTCACCAAGCTGCTTGCCTATTGTCCTGTAGCCCATCCTAGCATTGTGCAGGTCTACAATTTTTCCCTGATGTCCTTACACAGCTCTCTGGTCTTGGCCATTGTGGAGAGGTTGGAGTCTGTTTGATTGAGTGTGTGGACAGGTGTCTTTTATACAGGTAACGAGTTCAAACAGGTGCAGTTAATACAGGTAATGAGTGGAGACAGGAGGGCTTCTTAAAGAAAAACGACAGGTCTGTTGAGAGCCGGAATTCTTACTGGTTGGTAGGTGATCAAATACTTATGTCATGCAATAAAATTAATTACTTAAAAATCATACAATGGGATTTTCTGGATTTTTGTTTTAGATTCCGTCTCTCACAGTTGAAGTGTACCTATGATAAAAATTACAGACCTCTACATGCTTTGTAAGTAGGAAACACTGCCGATTTTGCAGGTTATCAATACTTGTTCTCCCCACTGTATATCCAAATGTCCATTTATTTGGCGCGTTTGATCCAGAAAAACACCGGTTCCAACTTGCACAACATGATACAAATATCTCAAAAGTTACCTGTAAGCTTTGTCCAAACATTTCAAACTACTTTTGTAATACAAACTTTAGGTATTTTTGAATGTAATAAATGGATAAATTGAAGACGAGATGATCTGTGTTCAATACCGGAGGAAAACAATGTGTAGCATGCTTTCCTGGTCACGCGCCTCTAACAAACAGTACACTTCACTGGAGCCTCATTCTGAACATGGCTACTTCTTCATTTCTCAAAGGAAAAACCTCAACCAATTTCTAAAGACTGTTGACATCCAGTGGAAGCGATAGGAACTGCAGGAAGGTCCCTTAGAAATCTGGATTCCCAATGAAAACCCATTGAAAAGAGTGACCTCAAAAACAAACAAAAAGTCTGAATGGTTTGTCCTCTGTGTTTTGCCTGCCAAATAAGTTCTGTTATAGTCACAGGTATGATTCAAACAGTTTTAGAAACTTCAGTGTGTTCTATCCAATACTAATAATACTATGCATATATTAGCATCTGAGACTGAGTAGGAGGCAGTTTACTCTACTCTCTGTTTACTCTTTTCATCCAAATGTGAAAATGCTATCCCCTATCCTAGAGAAGTTAACAGTTGGAAAAATGGTGGCGAAAGGCAAGCGACAGCAGCGAAGTCCTATATGGCAATACTTTGAGCAGTTAAATGAGAAGGAAATMTAAACTTTATGGTGGAATTGAGGTACAGTAATGGTAGTACAGGTGCAATGCTTAACCATCTGAAATGGATGCACATTTTTCATTTGACACATCCCTAACACACACACACACAGTCACGGCCACAGCTTCCCAACATGTGTCCTGCCATCTTGGCTCACAGTGCTACAACTCTCTATAGAGCCATGCATTGGATTGCTGCAATAATAACCAATCACTGTGTGTAAGGTCATCCATCTTGTACTGTCGTTCTCCCGGTATGTCCCTGCGTGCTTAGAATGGAAGCATGCACMYGTCTGAAATACAAAAGGATTCTGTTGAAGAACCACATTATGTTCTTGAGATCAGGAGATCACACTCTGGAGGAGGTTGCTTATCCTGTTCCACAGAAGAGCCACTGAAATACTTACATTTGGAATGGTGGAGAATAGGGCTGGGAATTGCCATGGACCTTACAGTACGATATTATCTCATATACTTGAGTGCATGATATGTACTGCGATTCTCACAATTCTATATGTATTGCGATTTGGTACTGTGATTTTATTGTGATTCGATGTTCCAAACATTGTTCACCTTGTCTGCTGCAGACGGACAAGAGCCGTGAAAAAATAATTTTTGCTCAATCATGGAAATAAAAGTGCTGTAAATAAATTGGCTCCCTATTGTAAAAAGAAGAGGGAGAACAAGCTATGAAGGGAAAAATAATGGAGTTTTGGTGCTGGTACAGCCAACTAGCGCAAAAATAGTATTGTGATATTCTCAAAACGATACAAAATATCAAAAATAATATCCCGATATGTTACTGTATTGATTACCGTCACTAGTGGCGTAACAGTCTAAGCCTYTATGAAAATAATTACATCTATCATAGTTTACTGATACCAAAAACCATTACYATAGGCTGTTTTAATAACCTGGATGACTTCAACCTCGAGGAATGAAGAGAAATCAGAGAAATGCAATGACTCATTTCATTCACTCAAGTTTCAGTTTAGAAGGACATCACGGAATAGAGTGATATCATGACGCTCCAGTTTAGAGTTTTGTTCCTCATGGGGGAAAAAAATGACATTTGAGATTATTCAGTAGAATTACACTTTTCCCCTCTAAGGGCTTTGCATGTCAGGAAATTAACCCTCTCAGTTGGAGGGATATCATTAATTTGTTTGGGCTTAGCTTGAGTGGCTTAAGCCTAGTGGTTAGAGTTGGGCCAGTAACCAAAAGGTTGCTGGATTGAATCCCTGTGCTGACAAGGTAAAAATCTGTCTTTCTGCCCCTGAGAAGGCAGTTTATCCCACTTCCCATCGGGCACCAAAGATGTGGATGTCGATTAAGGCAGCCCCCACCTCTTCTGATTTCAGAGGGGTTGGGTTTATTGCAGAAGATACATTTCAGTTGAAGGCATTGAGTTGTACAACTGACTAGGTATCTCCGTTTCCCTTTATATTGGCCAGTAGAATTCTCTGGTAGCCTCCCTTCTTATGCAGGCCAGTCTTCTCCCTGACCAGTGTCAGACACAGACCATCAGGTGTGAATCCCCATCCTCTCACACTTCCTGTGGCAGAACGTCTGACTACAGTACTGGCGTCTTTCTGCCACCCTTCCAACACTGACTTACTATCCCCTCAGGCTATTCAGAGCAAGAACATGTCAAAATTCTCCAGGCTTCGTCCTCGCGTTTAAACACGAAGCACCTATGACTTTCCTCATCTTGACTGCTCACACTAGTACTTCAAGTCCTCGCCAGGCAGAGTGCCTACTCCTCACAGGTCCCAAGGGACGACTGTGAAATTGCACCATTTTCCGTCTCTAGTGGCACGCCGATGTTGTAATTGACTAATTGGAGATGTATTTTGGAAGGGATGGATAAAGGATGTGGGATGGCTAAATTTTAAAGGAGTGCCAGTAGAGCTCCTCTCCAGCCCCAGAGAAGGCTCTTATCTCATCATACTCTGGTCCTTCTCTGGCACATCCTACCACAAAGTAGTCTCACATCATTGCTAGTTCCTATTGTCTACTGTGCATCTTTGGACTGTTGGTCTTGAGGATCACTCAAGGAATGACCCAAGTCTCAGGATAGACCAGGGATATGTGTTTGTTTGGATATGCCGTCAATGTCATGGGACGTTTCTGGTCTGAACACCTCACTGCAAATTTGAGACTGGATTTATAGAGATACAGATGCATTTTCTGACCTCAGAACATTTTTTTTGCTGTTACACTGGAAGAAACTGGCAACAACTCAGAACCCCACAGATGAAGGTCCACGGTCTCGCTTAGGCATCAGACTTATATGCACGAGGCAATTCCACGATTTTGAGGTATCTAAATAATGTCTTTATATTAGTTCAGAGCAAACAATGTGTTGTCAGCAACTCCTGAAAATGATTTGTTTATGATCGACTGGTGCCATATGCCTATCGGAGCTGGAGAGAATCATTTTTGCCCTGATGGTACCTCCCAAGCTCCCGGTTGGTATTTCTGTGTTAACAGTAATTAAGTTTGCTACTTGCCAGTCTGCTATTGCTGGGTGTGAGAGAAAGATGCTTACTAGTTTTTTTTTTTTATGTAGTGTCTTTTTTGTGGGATAAATTTGCAGGACTGAAGCTGTGGTAACTCTTATACTGACAGGCTTTCTCTAGTTGATTTGAAACTAATCTAGCTTTCACACCTCAGTGTAGTTAAACGTGGTAACACTAAATCAAATCAAATCAAACTTTATTTAATAGCCCTTCGTACATCAGCTGATATCTCAAAGTGCTGTAAAGAAACCCAGCCTAAACCCCAAACCGCAAGCAATGCAGGTGTAGAAGCACTGTGGCTAGGAAAAACTCCCTAGAAAGGCCAAAACCTAGGAAGAAAACCTAGAGAGGACCAGGCTGAGAGGTGGTCAGTCCTCTTCTGGCTGTGCCGGGTGGAGATTATAACAGAACCATGGCCAAGATATTCAAATGTTCATAAATGACCAGCATGTCAAATAATAATAATCACAGTAGTTGTCGAGTGTGCAGCACGTCAGGAGTAAATGTCAGTTGGCTTTTCATAGCCGATCATTAAGAGTATCTCTACCGCTCCTGCGGTCTCTTAGAGAGTTTGAAAACAGCAGGTCTGGACAGTAGCACGTCCGGTGAACAGGTCAGGCTTCATAGCAGCAGCCGCAGAACAGGTTGAAACTGGAGCAGCAGCACGGCCAGGTGGACTGGGGACAGCAAGGAGTCATCATGTCAGGTCGTCTGAGGCATGGTCCTAGGGCTCAGGTCCTCCGAGAGAATTAGAGAGAGCATACTTAATTCACACAGGACACCGGATAAGACAGGACAAGTTCTCCAGATATAACAAACTGACCCTAGCCCCCGACACACAAAACTAATGCAGCATAAATACTGGCGGCTGAGAAAGGACGGGGTCAGGAGACACTGTGGCCCCATCCGATGATACCCCGGACAGGCCGCAAACGGAAGGATATAACCCCACCCACTTTGCCAAGCACAGCCCCCGCACCATAGAGGATATCTTCAACCACCAACTTACCACCTGAGACGAGCCAGTAGAGCCCACAAAGATCTTCCGCCACGGCAACAACCCAAGGGGGGCGCCAACCCAGACAGGAAGAACCACGTCAGTGACTCAACCCACTCAAGTGAACCACCCCTCCTAGGACGGCATGAAAGAGGCACCAGTAAGCCCAGTGGACTCAGTCCCTGTAATAGGGTTATCCCAGTAGAGAGAGGGGACCGGCCAGGCAGAGACAGCCCAAGGGCGGTTCGTTGCTCCAGAGCCTTTCCGTTTTACCTTCACACTCCTGGGCCAGACTACACCAATCATAGGACCTTACTGAAGAGATGAGTCTTCAATAAAGACTTAAAGTTGAGACCGGAGTCTGCGTCTCCACATGGGTAGGCAGAGACCATCCATAAAAATGGAGATCTATAGGAGAAAGCCCTGCCTCCAGGCTGTTTGCTTAGGAATTCTAGGGACAATTAGGAGGCCTGCGTCTTGTGACCGTAGCGGTACGTGTAGTGATGTGACGCAGGACCAACTCGGAAAGATAGGTAGGAGCAAGTCCATGTAACGCTTTGTAGGTTAACAATAAAAACCTGAAATCAGCCCTCTTTAAACAGGAAGCAGTGTAGGGAGGCTAGCACTGGATTAAATATGATCAAATTGTTTGTTCTAGTCAGGATTCTAGCAGCCGTATTAGCACTAACTGAATTTTATTTAGTGCTTTTCCGGGTAGCCAGAAAGAGAGGCATTGCAGTAGTCTAACCTAGAAAGTAAACAAAGCATGGATACATTTTTCTGCATCATTTTTTAACAGAAAGTTTCTGATTTGCAATGTTACGTAGATGGAAAAAAGCTGTCCTTGAAACAGTCTTGATATGTCGTCAAAAGAGAGATCAGGGTCCAGAGTAACGCCGAGGTCCTTCACAGTTTTATCTGAGATGACTTTACAACCATTCAAGATTAATTGTCAGATTTAACAGAAGATCTCTTGTTTCTTGGGACTAGAACAAGCATCTCTGTTTTGTCCGATTTTAAAAGTAGAACGTTTTCAGCCATCCACTTCTTATGTCTGAAACAGAGGCTTCTAGCGAGCGGGCAATTTGGGGCTCACCATGTTTCATTGAAATGGACAGCGTGTGTTCATCCGCATAGCAGTGAAGTTAACATGTATGTTTTCGAATGACATCCCCAAGAGGTAAATATATAGCTGAAACATGTGGTCCTAAAACGGAACCTGAGGAACACCGAAATGTACAGTTGATTTGTCAGAGACAAACCATTCACAGAGACACAAACTGATATCTTTCCGACAGATTAAGATCTAAACCAGGCAGAAACTTGTCCGTGTAGACCAATTTGGGTTTCCAATCTCGTCCAAAAGAATGTGGTGATCGATGGTCTAGGAGCACGAGGACAGATGCAGAGCCTCGATCTGACGCCATTTAAAAGGTCATTTACCACCTTCACAAGTGCAGTCTCAGTGCTATGATGGGTCTAAAAACCAGACTGAAGCATTTCGTATATATTGTTTGTCTTCAGGAAGGCAGTGAGTTGCTGCGCAACAGCTTTTTCATTTTTTTTTGAGAGGAATGGAAGATTCGATATAGGCCGATAGTTTTTATATTTTCTGTGTCAAGGTTTGGCTTTTTCAAGAGAGGCTTTATTACTGCAACTTTTAATGAGTTTGGTACACATCCGGTGGATAGAGAGCCGTTTATTATGTTCAACATAGGAGGGCCGAGCACATGAAGCAGCTCTTAAGTAGTTTAGTTGGAATAGGGTCCAGTATGCAGCTTGAAGGTTTAGAGGCCATGATTATTTTCATCATTGTGTCAAGAGATATAGTACTAAAACACTTAAGTGTCTCTCTTGATCCTAGGTCCTGGCAGAGTTGTGCAGACTCAGGACAGCTGAGCTTTGGAGGAATACGCAGATTTAAAGAGGAGTCCGTAATTTGCTTTCTAATGATCATGATCTTTTCCTCAAAGAAGTTCATGAATTTATTACTGCTGAAGTGAAAGCCATCCTCACTTGGGGAATGCTGCTTTTTAGTTAGCTTTGCGACAGTATCAAAAATAAATTTAGGATTGTTCTTATTTTCCTCAATTAAGTTGGAAAAATAGGATGATCAAGCAGCAGTGAGGGCTCTTCGATACTGCACGGTACTGTCTTTCCAAGCTAGTCGGAAGACTTCCAGTTTGGTGTGGCGCCATTTCCGTTCCAATTTTCTGGAAGCTTGCTTCAGAGCTCGGTATTTTCTGTGTACCAGGGAGCTAGTTTCTTATGACAAATGTTTTTAGGGGTGCAACTGCATCTAGGGTATTGCGCAAGGTTAAATTGAGTTCCTCAGTTAGGTGGGTTAACTGATTTTTGTCCTCTGACTTCCTTGGGTAGGCAGAAGGAGTCTGGAAAGGCATCAAGGAATCTTTGTGTTGTCTGAGAATTTATAGCACGACTTTTGATGCTCCTTGGTTGGGGTCTGAGCAGATTATTTTGTTGCGATTGCAAACGTAATAAAATGGTGGTCCGATAGTCCAGGATTATTAGGAAAAACATTAAGATCTACAACATTTATTCCATGGGACAAAACTAGGCCAGAGTATGACTGTGGCATGAGTAGGTCCAGAGACATGTTGGACAAACCCCACTGAGTTGATGATGGTCTCCGAAAGCCTTTTGGAGTGGGTCTGTGGACTTCATGTGAATATTAAAATCACCAAAAATTAGATGCACGGGGGATATGGTCACTAGTGTAACCAGGAGGTGAGGCCTCATTTAACACAGTAAATTCATCAGGCTAAGCTTAAGCCATGTTTCAGTCAGGCCAATCACATCAAGATTATGATCAGTGATTAGTTCATTGACTATAACTGCCTTTGAAGTGAGGGATCTAACATTAAGTAGCCCTATTTTGAGATGTGAGGTATCATGATCTCTTTCAATAATGGCAGGAATGGAGGAGGTCTTTATCCTAGTGAGATTGCTAAGGCGAACACCGCCATGTTTAGTTTTGCCCAACCTAGGTCGAGGCACAGACACAGTCTCAATGGGGATAGCTGAGCTGACTACACTGACTATGCTAGTGGCAGACTCCACTAAGCTGGCAGGCTGGCTAACAGCCTGCTGCCTAGCCTGCTGCCTGGCCTGCACCCTATTTCATTGTGGAGCTAGAGGAGTTAGAGCCCTGGCTATGTTGGTAGATAAGATGAGAGCACCCCTCCAGCTAGGATGGAGTCCGTCACTCCTCAGCAGGCCAGGCTTGGTCCTGTTTGTGGGTGAGTCCCAGAAAGGGCCAATTATCTACAAATTCTATCTTTTGGGAGGGGCAGAAAAACGTTTCAACCAGCGATTGAGTTGAGACTCTGCTGTAGAGCTCATCACTCCCCCTAACTGGAGGGGGCCAGAGACAATTACTCGATGCCGACACATCTTTCTAGCTGATTTACACGCTGAAGCTATGTTGCGCTTGGTGACCTCTGACTGTTTCGTCCTAACATCGTTGGTGCCGACGTGGATAACAATATCTCTATACTCTCTACACTCGCCAGTTTTAGCCTTAGCCAGCACCATCTTCAGATTAGCCTTAACGTCGGTAGCCCTGCCCCCTGGTAAACAGTGTATGATCGCTGGATGATTAGTTTTAAGTCTAATACTGCGGGCAATGGAGTCGCCAATGACTAGGGTTTTCAATTTGTCAGAGCTAATGGGGGGAAGCTTCAGCGTCTCAGACCCCGTAACGGGAGGAGTAGAGACGAGAAGGCTCGGCCTCAGACTCCGACTCGCTGCTTAATGGGGAAAACCGGTTGAAGGTTTTCTGTCGGCTGAATGAGCAACATCGGTTGAGCATTCCTACAGCATTTCCCTCCAGAAGCCATGAGAAAGTTGTCCGGCTGCGGGGGCTGTGCGAGGGATTTATTCTACTATCTGTACTTACTGGTGGCACAGACGCTGTTTCATCCTTTCCTACACTGAAATTACCCGTGCCTAACGATTGCGCTTGAAGCTGGGCTTGCAGCACAGCTATCCTCGCCGTAAGGCGATCGTTCTCCTGTATATTATGAGTACAGCAACTGCAATTAGCTTCGGCTGTTGGAGGTCCTGATGAACCGTGTCCAGATAAAGCGTCCGGAGTGAAAAAGTTGAATGGGGGGGGGGATTGAGCGGAAAAACTAAAAATATAAACGGTGATTAAAAAGTAAAAATCGTAAAGTTGTCAGGTAGCAAAGTAAGGTTGGCCACAAAACGCACAGCAACACGTCTGCAAGTTGCAAGTTCAAGCCAGTGACTCGCTCAATACGGAAGTCGTCAAATGACTAAAATGGTTTTAATAGCAAGCTAGGTAATGTTCTTTCCAAACACAAAACATTTTGAGAATATGATGCATAACTTTACGCAAAATTAAGTAGTTATTATTGGACTCTGAGAGGAGCTCTTCCTTAATTACGTCTTTATGAAACCAAAGCACAGATGGATATAATGCACAGATCACGCTGTGCCGCCAGAGACTAAAATGTGGGTCTAAGCCCAGGAACAAGAACCCCCTGCTGGGAAAGACTGATATTAAATGTGCTCGGTACATACAGACAAGGAAATCTGGTGGAGCGACCGCAGGAAGGTCGGTCCTAACTGACACATCTGACACACCCTTGGCTATGTGTTGGGTTCTGGCAGAATGCTAAGAGGATGGAGGACTGGGTGTCTGCCTGTCACCTCTCCTTCCCTTCTTTTCTGCTTGTCCTCGTGCATCAGCCCTGACAGGGTCTTTTTACTGACCTGTCACTGACCACAGAAAGAACCGGGCTTGCTTCTCGCCAAGCCCTTCCCTCGCCACAGACCCCTTGCCCCTCTGCCTGGGGTGTTAACCCTGCTAAGCCCCCCTGGCAGGGGCACAGCAGGCCAACAGGAAATAGGAGCAGATCAGGCTGCTTTTAAGGGAATGAGAGATGAAGTTGGATGGCTGAGAGGGGTGTCAGGGGGAACATAAGGGGTAGGAGTGGGGGGACCAATGTTATTTCATACTAAGGGATGACAAATGCAGTCTGCCAAGGGGGCAGTGGGTACTGAATAGCAGCGGTGCTCTGAGGAGGAAGAGAATCTGCTTCATTGAGTTTCATTCTGTGTGGAATGAGTCTTCTCTTATTTGTTTTCTTGTCTGGCTGTCACCTCCGGTCTGATAGCCAAGAAGGCAAGCAATAAATTAAACCCTTTTGAAAAGAAAATCATGCAGTCAGAACATGAAAAATAGAATGAGGAACCAGAATATTCTGATGGCTCATCTCGCCAGAGATATTAAAGCTTAGTGTCTCTCTGTCCACCACAGATATTTAGTTTTGTTTTTAAGTTGCACAGAAATTATACTTGGCTGAAGTGACTGCAAACACTGGCCTATGTGGCTATTGTGACAGCAAGGAGGGGGTTTTGTACTCCCCTCAATTCTTCATCCCCATATATATTTATCCATGTCGTGCTTGTCCTCTGACCTTCTGTTGCCCAGTGCCCTTGACGCAAACAAAGAGTGGCCTAAATATATATATACTATGGGTAGCAAGTAGGGGGGCAGGCATTGGGGCAAGTCCCCTGTTAAGAAGATGCAGGACCATTTTTTTTATAAGACAAAAGATATCTATAAATATCAAAATGGTCAACCAGGACACATCGAGGGCCATTCAAATCTGAAATTCACTTCCTGGAGAAAAGGATGCAAGTTTTTGGTGTACGCTACAGAGCATACTATCCTCTCATTGCAAACATGAATGGTACACAGGATGTATCTGTTGAATGCATCCTATGACCCATGCGTTGTGGGTTATTCAGTAGTGTTTAGGATGAATATCCTAAAGATGCAGGCTATCCGACTCCCACTCCACATCATCTTGTAATCAAGGTTTTGATCAGCTCGAAGACAGATGGTTTGCCTGAGAGCCCCCTCCCCCCTTCCCTTCCTCCGATCCTGAGCTCCAGTATGCGTGTCTAGACCAGAGTTATCCAGACTTACGGAATGACACCCACCTTCCCTCCATCTCCACCTCCCTCTCTCACCCCCCCCCAACTTCACTGAGCCTTGGAGTCACCAGGGAGTTGGGGTCATCCATCTAACACTCGAGCTGTGCTAAAATTAGTGGAGCACTTGGGAAACTTAAGCTGGCAAAGTGCCAAGTCATTGTGCTCTGCTGAAACTGATATCTATTGTATCTACAAGGTGTTGGGTTTTTCAGCACCTTCAAAATGTTTTTAACACAAATATATCTAATCCTGGTAACATCTCATTACTGAGCTGTTTTTTGTATCAAAACACAAATGGACCGATAAGGTTTTTGCAGCGTAAAAGATCATCCCGGCTTCATTTCACAAAAAAGACATCCAAATGTAGGCTAACCATTGCTCAGCTTCTGGAGGGCCACATAATGCTACATCTGGGGACCAGGCCAGATACTGGAAACAATTGACTCTTTGCCTCTAACGTCTCTATTCTTCAGTAAATGTCCCCAGTAAGAATGAGGATCTGAATGAGAATCTATTCACTGTTGGCTGTGTGGTTTGGTTTGCCGTACCTCATTATCCTTCTGTCTGCATACCATTATACAACTCACTTCAGCCAGCTCTACTCTGAGGAAGCAACAATCGAGGCTTTCATACCGTAAGTGCAATATACACACTGCCATCCAAACGTCTGGAGCTTAGAAGTTATTTTCATCACTCTGTGTAGGAGTATGGTGCCCACGCAGAAAGAGGTTTGGATGTGGCAGCCCTAGAACAGCCTCTAGTCTCCTTTACCTCAGGACTGCTGATGACAACTCAAGAACTGGATAGCCTTCCATAGRCATGTCCCATCTCGTGATGTTAATTAGCTAGTAGGCCTACATTTGGTATGTAGCACGAGTTGAAGCTGCTTTTGTAAGAGCTATTTGATTCCGTTGTGAAGATACTGTGACTAGAGTTGCCACGCTTCACTGACTTGGAGGTCTTTGGTGCCCTGTGGTCGAGAGGGGCTCTGTTAAACACAGGACAAACAAACACCTCAGAGCTTCTCCAGTGTGGAAATCCCAGTGCTGTGCTCAGCGACTCCAAACCCTCACCCCCTTCTTTCCAATCCTGTCGTAATGGCAGCGTGACCCTGCGGTTGTGCTCCCTGCTCAAATCCCAAATCCCAGGGTGCTCAGTCTCACAACATGTTTTGGATTCCTGATGCTGTCGTGTGTGTGTGAATTGTACAGTATGTGTGGATTGAGTATCTGTCTATGGGTGGGTGGAGATTTTTTTTCTCCTTTTGACTTTGTCCATTGTGCTGTGTGTGGCTTGTCTCATTCTCTGTGGTTTCTTTGAGCATAGCGTTTGTGTGTGTGTGTGTGTGTGTGTGTGTGTGTCCAGGTTTGTGCGTGTCTGCCCCTTCATCTGGGTCTTTCATCTTCATGTGCAGCCTGTTTTATAACTTCCCTTCGTTTTTTTGTATTTATCTCCACTTCACTCATCCTTGCTCTCACCACCCGAATCTCCCTCTCTCTCTTTCCTATTAGCTCTTCACATAATGTCTGTTTTGTTCAGAGTGCCCAGCGACTCGTAGCCAGGATTTGRATATGTGACAGATCCCATATTCTCTCCTCCACGCCCGGGGCCAACACCCGCCAGAAGATGTAGGAGTCAAGGGCTGCCCTCTCAAACAAAGTGAATGATCTCTCTATCGCCTCTCAATCCTTCCCCAGCAATTCAGTTGCCCTCTCATTCAACTGAATAGGGACCCACGGATCGCAACCCACCAACACATCGGCCATTTTGTGGRTTGAGTAAGAATCAGTATGCATTGTCAGAGTGAGTATTGGTTGAAGCATTCACTGTAATATGGCTAACTCTGGCCTTGCTATTGTCTGGTGGTGGGTGGATGATGGTGTAGGCTACTTMAAGTTTTGCTGCCAACCTGTTGTACGTTGTCCAGATTTCAACTCGATACAACTCAATTGTCCAAGCACCTTCCTTTCCTTTGTCTGCGCTGATGTGTGGAGGTGAAAGATAATTTCCAGTAGCTTTTAGGCTAAATTCTTTAATCTTTTCTGCTTTTTAAATTCAGTCAGAGAGCTACTTTAGACTATGGAGATGCATCCTCTTACTTTCATTCTCTGGTTTGGATGACTGAACTTATGGGTGAGTGGAGGGGCTCTAAGCTTACTCCCTCAGCCAAAGACAAATAACCTAACTGGAAAATCACCCCATTCCCCTAGTGGATTCAGGGTATTGAATAATATCCCACTGTGTTCGCCTGTGCATGTGTGTTGGTGCGTCTCCTTATATGTAACTTATTTCTTGGGGGAAATATCTCTTCACTTTGACTAGTATTGGATCACTCTGCACTGTCAACAGCTATAAAGCATAAATAACAAAGGCATGCCTCTCTTGCTCTGTCCTCACTTTTCTCTCTCTCCCTTCTGCTCTCTGCCTTTCCTGGCCAGTTTAATAGCCAAGAGTACTGCTAAACATTGTTTGAATTCGACTAGTACCTGAATGCGAAAATACCACATCAATTCCACATGAGATGTCAGCCAGTACAGTTTGTGCAAGCCTCTTGAGTCTGAGCATTGTGTTAGTCTTCCACATGTAGTTATATTTCACTCGACCATACATGTGTAACGCAGCCTTTCTTTTGTTATCATAAAAGCCAGTGCTGCAAGAGATTGGGACCTTTGATGCCTTGGGGGAAATCATGACATCATAGAGGATGTGCAGCTTTCTTGCAGTTGAGCAGGTTCAGGTGTCACTTACTTGAAATCCCTTGACTCGCTCCAGTCTACCGGGCTGCTTCTCAGCTGTCATCTCTGGTGTTTTGGCTATAGCTCAGTCGTATCTGTATCACACACCGCAATAACGTGTTGCATGCACAAAGGAGCCTAGCGTTGCCCGTGAGTTCACTTTTAGAAACCTGAGGTAAGGCCCCTTATGAATGTCTCCTCTTGTGCGGAACATTTGGAAACTTTCCATGCACTGTAACACCGTACCCAAACCGGCCCCGAGCCATCGAGCGCAAGTTGATTTTGTCCCCCCACACCAAACGCGATCAAGACACGCAGGTTAAAATATCAAACAAACTCTGAACCAATTATATTAATTTGGGGAAGAGTRGAAAAGCGTTAAACATTTATGCCAATTTAGCTAGCTAGCTTGCAGTTGCTAGCTAAMTTGTCTTATTTACCTAGCTTGCTGTTGCTAGCTAATTTGTCCTGGGATGTAAACGTTGAGTTATTTTACCTGAAATGCACAAGGTCCTCTACTCCGACAATTAATCCACACATAAAACGGTCAARCGACTCGTTTCTAGTCATCTCTCCTCCTCCCAGTCCTTTTCTTCTTTGGACTTACAGTTGAAGTCGGAAGTTTATATACACCTTAGCCAAATACATTTAAACTCAGTTTTTCACAATTCCTGACATTTAATCCTAGTAAAACTTCCCTGTCTTAGGTCAGTAAGGATCACCACTTTATGAATGAATGTTGAAATGAGAGAATGTGAAATGTCAGAATAATAGTAGAGAGGAATGATTGATTTATTTCAGCTTTATTTCTTTCATCACATTCCCAGTGGGTCTGAAGTTTAATATACAACTCAATTAGTATTTGCTAGCATTGCCTTAAACAATTAAACCTGGGTCAACATTCCGGGTAGCCTTCCACAAGCTTCCCACAATAAGTTGTCAATTTGGCCCATTCCTCCTGACAGAGCTGGTGTAACTGAGTCAGGTTTGTAGGCCTCCTTACTCGCACACACTTTTTCAGTTCTGACCAAACATTTTCTATAGGATTGAGGTCAGGGCTTTTGATGGCCACTCCAATACCTTGACTTTGTTGTCCTTAAGCCATTTTGCCACAACTTGGAAGTATGCTTGGGTCACTGTCCATTTGGAAGACCACATTTGCGACCTAGCTTTAACTTCCTGACTGATGTCTTGATGTTGCCTTCAATATTTCCAACAATAATTTTCCATCCTCATGATGCCATCTATTTTGTGAAGTGCACCAGTCCTCCTGCAGCAAAGCACCCCCACAACATGATGCTGCACCCCCGTGCTTCACGGTTGGGATGGTGTTCTTCGGCTTGCAAGCCTCCCCTTTTTACTCCAAATATAACGATGGTCATTATGGCCTAACAGTTCTATTTTTGTTTCATCAGACCAGAGGACATTTCTCCAAAAAGTATGATCTTTTGTCCCCATGTGCAGTTGCAACCGTAGTCTGGCTTTTTTATGGAGGTTTTGGAGCAGTGGCTTCTTCCTTGCTGAGCGGCCTTTCAGGTTTGTACCTGTTTCCTCCAGCATCTCCACAAGATCCTTTGCTGCTGTTCTGGGATTGATTTGCACTGTTCACACCAAAGTACGTTCATCTCTAGGAGACAGAACGAGTCTCCTTCCTGAGTGGATGAACGGCTGCGTGGTCCCATGGTCTTTATACTTGCGTACTATTGTTTGTACAGATGAACGTACCTTCAGGCGTTTGGAAATTGCTCCCAAGGATGAACCAGACTGGTTTCTTTTGATTTTCCCATGATGTCAAGCAAAGAGACACTGAGTTTGAAGGTATGCCTTGAAATACATCCACAGGTACACCTCCATTTGACTCAAATGATGTCAATTAGCCTATCAGAAGCTTCTAAAGCCATGACATAATTTTCTGTAATTTTCCAAGCTGATTAAAGGCACAGTCAACTTAGTGTATGTAAACTTCTGACCCACTGCAATTGTGACACAGTGAATTATAAGTTAAATAATCTGTCTGCAAACAATTGTTGGAAAAATTACTTGTGTCATGCACAAAGTAAATGTTCTAACCGACTTGCCAAAACTATAGTTTGTTAAAAAMAAATTTSTGGAGTGGTTGAAAAAACGAGTTAATGACTCCAACCTAAGTGTATGTAATCTTCCCGACTTCAACTSTATATGACAATTGGCAATTAACTTTCATAAAAGGTGTATTACCACCACCGACCTCCATTCGTCTTTCAGTCACCCACGTGGGTATAACCAATGAGGAGATGGCACGTGGGTATATGGTTCAATAAACCAATGAGGAGATGGGAGAGGCAGGACTTGCAGCGCGATCAGGGTCACAAATAGAACTGACTTCGACTTTAGCCCTTGGCAACGCAGACGCTTGTTGGTGCGTGCAAGCAATGTGGGTGCAATAATTTAATAACATGCAGGTCTAAATTAATTTTGCAACGCGAGCGGTGTAGTCAGCATGTAAGGGYTCAAGGTGCGCCTTCGAGGAAAAAAAAGACACGAACACCAAAATGGAGGGAGGAGAAAGAGTAAAAGAACGAAGGATGTCCAGGAACGGGGCCAGAATGTTGAAAAAGGATTCTGACAGATCTGAGTTTTTATTTTCTTTACGATGTTTTTCATGGCTCGGCCTTGGCAGAATCTCTCCCTCTCTCTTCTCCCAGGGGAGGAGTCAATCAATCAAATGTATTATGAAGCCCTTTTTTACATCAGCAGATGTCTCAAAGTGCTATACAGAAACCCGGCCTAAAACACCAAACAGCAAGAAATGCAGGAGTCTGTGGTGTGTGTCCACATGCTGACTTCACCATGTGTTACTGTGCCCCATATTCATATGAAGCTAATGTCTTAATTAAAAATCCTAAACTCCTATGTTGTCTGCCATGCAGTCTGAGAATATAAACTTTAATCGGAAATGAGACTTGTGTTTTTCAGTTAGCGGGTTATGCAAAGGTTGGCTGTAATGCTGACAGTTGACACTGAATCACTGACTGATGTTTTCTCTTTTGCAGATACACCAGAGTGCARCAGTTGGGAGATGGGAGAAGGGCTTAGGCTTGAGCCTGTCGCTGCCCCACCCGTCTCACTGTGAGGCCTTTGTCTCCCACTCATGGTAAGTCCCCACAGCCTACATCCCAGAAACTATTTTTTTAATGTAATGTGCGTGTCATGTGCTATTGTTTAGATGTTATACGACAGAAAAAGTCTGGGGACAGTCGCTACAAACAATGCCAGTTTTGTCTGAGCACAGGGACAGTGTTCATGACTGTGAGAAACTGAATATCTGGTTGAAGTTGGTCCATTGTGAGTAGCCTAACTCTCCATCAAACTGTCAACTCTACAAAACCACGTTTTACATTTTTGATAGGGAAGCAACAGCAGGGTATGGCCCCATTTTATATGGTCTGGATGAAACTGTTCAACTTCTATAAATGTACATCCTCTCTCAGGTCCAAACTTCTCTTTCTCTACACTGTTCCAACTACGACCAAGAAATGGTAGAAGTTCCCCAGYTAGAACTGTTGGCAGTGGTAAGGTAGGCAATGGTAATAGTTCCCCAGATAGAACTGTTGGCAGTGGTAAGGTAGGCAATGGTAATAGTTCCCCAGATAGAACTGTTGGCAGAGGTACGGTAGGCAATGGTAATAGTTCCCCAGATAGAACTGTTGGCAGAGGTACGGTAGGCAATGGTAATAGTTCCCCAGATAAGAACTGTTGGCAGAGGTAGGTAGGCAATGGTAATAGTTTCCCCAGATAGAACTGTTGGCAGAGGTAAGGTAGGCAATGGTAATAGTTCCCCAGATAGAACTGTTGGCAGAGGTACGGTAGGCAATGGTAATTCCACATGTGTTGCAGTTTTATATTCCTCGTGAAAAAGAATGCACTATTTTTTGCATTTAAGCCTAAATACACTTTACCTTAAATTCATAAAAAGTTACATTCTCTACAGAAACTTCAATGTCTATTGGAAAATTGGAGCAGTCAAAGATYATGGGTCAGTTGTATATCCAGCCATACACTTAGCCCATCTCTCACAAATGTACACATGCTATGTCATTTACATGTACCTGGTATTTCAAAACAGCAGCAAGGCAGGTACTTAACAAAGCTCTCCTTTCAATGTTCCTATAGCCACAAGCTAGAATTCATTATCAAACGATATCAAACGACTCCAATAACACACAAAACTGCATGGAGCAACAACCAGAAAGACGAAAGAATTGCCACACATCCCGTACTCATTTAATGCAATAAAGCGACAAGTGAGACCCAAACAAAGCCAGCCCTGTGTTGAGCTCAGTAGCCCTCTCCCTAGCCTCTCTTTAGAGAACACTGTCTTGTTTTCTTCTCACAGAGCTGAGGCGAGCGTCTCCATGTCCACTCAAGGCTCATCTAATTATCCAGTGGCCGCCCAGCCGTGAAATTGGTGTTTTGCTGTGAAATGGAGCCAGTGTGGCTGGAGGAGACCTTGGCGTTTTGAGAGACCGTCGCAAGGTCCCTTTTCTTTAGAACGGACAAGGGCRGGGCGAGGAGGAGGATACAACGAATGGCGTATCCAGCCCGGCCAATTCAAGGCGGCCATAATGAGCATAACAACAGCGATGGCAGGCGCACCACAGTGGATTGGCAGAGGATTATTACCTTTGATCTGTTATGAAGAGGGAGGAGCTAGGCGAAGGGCAATTAGCTGAGAGGCAGCCGACTGACTTCTTTCTTTTGTAGCTGTTGTCAAGGGGAGTAAGAGATACGGTGCTGTTTGCATAAGACGTGATGGCTGAATGGGGTAGTGTGAAAGAAACCGACAGGGACTGGATTTTCATGATGGTGGTGCATATGTAGAMGGAAATCCATAAAACAAAGACTGTTTTGAATGGTTTCTGGTGTATTTCTATCTTAAATGAATATGTATTAATGTAACAATTCTGATTTCTAGAGGCACTTCTGTAGTAGGCCTATGTTTTATATAATCATACCGGCTAATGGAGAGAATAATTAGAAAAGTCTTTCACTGTGTATTTTCAGTGACTCGTTTTATTGACATGTCAAATGAACAGACAGGCTGGTGCCTAGCTAATTGTTTGACCATTTCTTGGGGATTCCATGAGATTAGAATGTAAACCTTGCATGATTTGCATGTGGTTTGATCTGTTTGTTACTCAAGAGGACATGATGGGGCATGGAGGGATGAAAACATTACCAATGTTTTATGTGAAGGTTTAGAGACTGACCTAATGGGAGACTGACCTAAGGGGTTAATAATGACTTCTCACAACCTTTAGAATCAGGTAAGCGTGATAGATCCCTAGGGTCCACTTCCATGGATAAAATCGCTCCGCAAGATTTCGTAACCCATGCTCAAGTGGTCCAACTCAGCGCCACTGCTGCATACCTTTCCTTGATGACATAGCTACTGCGTTACTCATACGATTAACCTAGTAAATGCTTTCAGGCTTTTGCTAATGATGTGTTTATGAAAAGTATCAGAAGGACTATTCATCTGCTCAGCATTTAGCATTAGCCTAAAGCCTTTAAAACATTCTGGCGCATTAAAATTGTTAAAATCGCCCGCCGAGAACCACTGTGACGTCTCATTTTTGAGCACCGCTGTGATTAAGGTGTTAGCTCACCACCTGTGATCAAGTGACAAAGCTATTGTGTGTTATTTTAAGCACAGYCATCTGTTTCTCAAATGTCTGCTGTTTTTAATTGTCTTGAAGCAAGTCAGCTTGCTTTTATGCACATGAATTAATTTAGACTTAACTGTTCTACCCTTCGCTGTTGTCATGAGCAGTTCAATTTCAAATGCTGTCAAACCAAATAATCTTCACCTATGACCTGCATATCTTGTAGGTTAAGTGAATTGTTTTCTCCCCTGTATGATTTGCAAAACAAGCTGTCCTTGACGCATACTGTATTTCCCCCAGCATGATTGTGCTGTCATGTACATTCACTACAACTAACAATTTATTTAGCTCCGATAGCCAATTAGACTGTCTGCATGAGGCCCGGTCTGTTTACTCAGACCCACTCAGGCGTTGGAGTGCTTATTAGTTATCGGTCTTCTTGGGGGTCTGGGTGGACAGCAAAGCATTTTGGATTGACAGAGCGCCTCAGCCCTCGTTTTCCAACCGTTTACATTGTGTCATTGGATGCTCATGTCATTGGAAGCTCACACTGCCACTCAAGATTAGACAATCCTTCCAGGTCCAGGATTGGTGAGATGTCACTCATCGGGCCGGCAGCAACATGAGCAATTATCATGTTCTTTTAGTTGCAAATCGGAGCAGGCCAAGCCGCTGTTAAACTGCCTGCCTCTCGCTTCATACAGCAGGAACATTACAACTCTCGCTCCTCAGGGATAGGAGCTCATGGTGGACATTTTGTCTGACAATTCGTGCCATCATGGCCGTTGACATAGTCACAGCCCTCCCTCTCTTTCTCACACATCTTTCTCGGTATTCGCTAACACCTCCTTCCATCTCTCACGCTACTTCTCATGCTGTAACTCGCTAGTTCTCGGTTCCTGTTCTCTCATTCCCTTTTTATCTTTTAATATCCTCCCTTTCTCTCTTATTCTCTTCACCCAATCACTGAACATAACAGCACAGACACAAGTGAGGAGAGATGGAGGGGAAGTGCGGAGAGGGAGAACGAACATACGATTGGCGTAATTACAGAGCTCCCTGTTTTTCATGGTCAGGAGGACTGAGTGTCTGAGTACAGCAATAACAGTAAACCGGCTTTGTATACAGAGAGCCGCGGCATGAAGCAGATTTGTTTTCGAGGCGGTTGGATACACAGTGGAAGCAGGAGTGGGCGGTCGCTCGGRGGGGGTCTCACCTGATGCAGACTGCAGCAGATCTGTCTGGCGTTATTTCACGTCGTTTACGTGACTGCTTAGTTGATGGGTAAGACATATGTACTGTCAGGAGGTTTATCCACTCAGGTGTGTAGTAGTACACTCCCACGAAATATACACACCATAGACAAAGCCCCCCCCACACCGGCACATTTCCAAATGGATGCCGTTTCCCCCTCCTGTTTGATCGCTTGAGTGATGAAGCCAATGTAATCCCACTACCACTCTTTTCAAACCCCCTCATCACCCTCCACACCCACAGCCCTTATGCATCTATAGGCCACTCAACACCCCCTAGGGGAGGTATAGTAATCCCCTGAATTCCCTCATCTCATTGTACATCTTTCCCTTGAGTTCAGTGCTCACAAAGAATGTACTTTATCTACTTCAGTTGTCCAAGATCAGTCACTATTCTAGGTCTCTGTCTACCTGCTTCTTTCTTTATCCCCCCCCCCTTCCATCTCTCTTTCTGTTTTTCACCTTACCTCATCTTGTCCTCATGCATCATTCTGACCGGCTGCGTAAGCGAAACCTTGGCTTCTGGTCCTCCACACTGCCTGTAAACTCCAGAACACAACTGTACTGAGAGATGATCTGCCAGGCTGCAGAAAACAGATTATTTCTGAGAACCTGGGCATTCTGTTACGGGTTGAACGGGTCTGATGATGATAATGTGGATGATGTTGATGTTGGTTACATTTGTTATTGATGATGATGATGGGGGATTATGATGAATATACTCTCTGCTCTCTACCAGTGTATGGGTACAGAAATATTGATTTGACAACCCACTGAGCACCTAAGCCCTCCTCCACCTGAAAACCAAAACTCCAGCAGTGAAGAAGAAGAATGAAATCTATGAATAATTTAAACGAAAAATAGAACCCTAGCTGTCAGATATTTTTTGTATTTCCTTCTAATGCCCTCGTGTTGCAGCGGATTGAATCAGCCAGTGTCTGGTGTTGATAGTCAAGTCTTACTGACAGACCTGACATGCATTCCTACAGATCATCTAGTATTCCTCAAAGACCTCTCAATGGAGTGTCCAGTACCTCTGTCACCCACTAACTTGATCTGCCGGTCAGTCACCTGTGCCTACGTGTCATTTTAGTCCTTATGTTTCAGTGCCACTACTTAACCCTGTAACCAGTGCTTAACCCTAATTCCTCCCAAACCCGGATCCGGGAGCACCCCCACAGTAAAAAGCTGACTAGCATAGGTGCGTCACAAGTTATTAGCATCTAAATATCATAAATCACAAGTCCAAGACACCAGATGAAAGATACACATCTTGTGAATCCAGCCATCATTTCTGATTTTTAAAATGTTTTACAGGAAGACACAATATGTAACTATTAGCTAACCACGTTAGCAAAAGACACACTTTTTTTACTCCACCAGTTTTTTACTCCATCAGTAGCTATCACAAATTCGACCAAATAAAGATATTATAGCCACTAACCAAGAAACAACTTCATAAGATGACGTCTGATAACATATTTATTGTATAGCATATGTTTTTTTAGAAAAATGTGCATATTTCAGGTATAAATCACAGTTCTACATTGCAGCTGCAATCTGAAATAGTGCCGAAGCTGCCAGAAAATTACAGAGACCAACGTCAAATACCTAATTACTCATCTTAAAACATTTCTGAAAAATACACAGCGTACAGCAAATGAAAGCCCAACATCTTGTGAATCCAGCCAATATGTCAGATTTTTTAAGTGTTTTACAGCGAAAACACAATATAGCATTATATTAGCTTAGCACAATAGCCAGAAACACAAGCAATTTACCAGCAGCACAGGTTAGCGATCGTAACAATACAGCAAAAGATATATAATTTTGACTAACCTTGATATACTTCGTCAGATGACAGTCCTGTAACATCATATTACACAATGCATAAGGTTTTGTTCGAAAATGTGCATATTTAGCAGCACAAATCGTGGTTATACAATGTGATCAGTGCAACAGGTCATGCATTCTGGCCGGCGCCATCTTGGAAAGGCACCTAAGTTTACGATTATTTATCGATTAGATTGACTAAAAAAATACAGGTTGGACAGCAAAATGAAAGATGCATTAGTTATTAATGCAACCGCTGAGTTAGATTTTTAAAATTAACGTTACTAGACATACAGTGTGCGTTACAGCCAGACTAGTGCCGCAATAATGGCGGCACAATGCGTTTACATTTTTCCACAAAATACGGAATAACATCATAAATAGCTCTTACTTTTGGACGAGCTTCCATCAGAATCTTGGCAAGTGTGTCCTTTGTCCAAAATAATCGTTGCTTGGTTGTAAAACGTCGTCTTCAACTTCGAATTAGCAGCTAACAATAGCTATGTGGCCACAACATGCCCAAATGTTCAAAACGCAATACTAAGGAAATTCCAAAAATAGCAATATACTCGCATAAACTGATATAACTCGGTTTAAAATAACTTCGTTATGATGTTTTCTAACACCTATATCGAATTAAATTACAGACGGATATATCTAAGGCTGATAACTGAGCGTTTCAAAATGCCATCCTGAGTCTTGCTTTGCGTAATGACGAATGTCGAAAAGAGAGCTCCCTTCGTTCCTTGGCGCTTTTATAAGGTTTGAGATCTACGTAGAAACTCCATTCCAATTCTCATTGGTTACTGACATCCAGGGGAAGGCGGGTGCAGTTCATGTCGACCCATAGGATACATACAGAGCTTTAAACTGATCTGAGAACAGAGCCTCGTTTTCAGACCTTCGCAGTTCCTGTCATGAATTTCGCTGCAGAAAGAGTTCTGGTTCACCCACAGACATAATTCAAACGGTTTTTAGAAACTACAGATTGTTTTCTATCCAATAGTAAATAATAATATGCATATTGTACGAGCAGAGAATTGAGTACGAGGCAGTTTAATTTGGGAACGATAAATGTCCAAGTTGAAACAGCACCCCCTGTAGTGTGAAGAGGTTAACCTTTCTAGCCCCGGCGTTCCGCTAGCGGAACTCCCCCACATTCCACTGAAAAGGCAGAGCGCGAAATTCAAAAAATATTTTTTAGAAATATTTAACTTTCACACATTAACAAGTCCAATACAGCAAATGAAAGATACACATCTTGTGAATCCAGTCAACATGTCCGATTTTTTAAATGTTTTACAGCGAAAACACCACATATATTTATGTTAGCTCACACCAAATCAAAAAGGACAGACATTTTCACAGCACAGTAGCATGCACGAAACCAACCAAACTAACCAAGAACCAACCAAACTAACCAAGAAAACAACTTCATCAGATGACAGTCCTATAACATGTTACACAATAAATCTATGTTTGTTTCAAAAATGTGCACATTTAGAGCTAAATCAGTGGTTATACATTTTGCTAACGTAGCATCTTTTTTCCAGAATGTGCGGAATTTCTATTAGACTCTCACCTATTCTGACCAAATAACTATTCATAACATTACAAAAAAAATACATGTTGTATAGGAATGATAGATACACTAGTTCTTAATGCAATCGCAGTGTTAGAATTCTAAAAAAATACTTCTTTACGACATAAGGCTTACGTTATGGCGAGATAGTGACCAAAACCTGGGCGCAAAACTAATAGTACACAGTTCGACAGATATAATGAAATAGCATCATAAAATGGGTCCTACTTTTGATGAGCTTCCATCAGAATGTTGTACAAGAGGTCCTTTGTCGGGAACAATCGTTGTTTGGTTTTAGAACGTCCTTGTCCCTCTTGAATTAGCAGCACACTCGCCAAGTGGCGCGAAGCTCTCCTTCCTGAACAAAAGCACCCAACGCAACACGCCTAACGTCCCGATAAAATTTCAATAATCTAATAAAACTATATGAAAAAACATACTTTACGATGATATTGTGACATGTATCAAATAAAATCAAAGCCGGAGATAGTAGTCGCCTATAACGACAGCTTTCCAGAAGGCAATTCCAGGTCCATCTTCGCGCTTTCCAGAAAACAGGAATGGGTGACTCGTCGTGCCAAGAGGATTTATTCCACCTCAGACCAAGATAAACACTTCATTTTTCTCTCACTTCCTCTTGACATCTAGGGGAAGGTGTATGACGTGCATGTATACTAATACGTATCATGCCCATTTATAGGCAGGCCCTTGAACAGAGCATCGATTTCAGACTTTCTACTTCCTGGTCAGGAAAGTGTGCTGCCAAATGAGTTCTGTTTTACTCACAGACAAAATTCAAACGGTTTTTAGGAAACTTAGAAAGGGAAAGTTGTTTTTTTTTTCTATCCAATAGTAATAATAATATGCATATATTAGCATCTGGGACAGAGTAGGAGGCAGTTCACTCTGGGCACGCTATTCATCCAAAGTGAAAATGCTGTCCCCTATCCCTAAAAAGTTAACCATCTTTTTCAGGATTTTTGGACTTCAAAAATGTKATTAAACTCGATTGCCTTTTCTTATCTGTTTTTAATTTGGCTTTCCCACGATTCAAATTCAGTAGAGAGACGACTAGCCTCGGCTACATAATATGATTACGTAGGGACCTCTTCACTAGTTGACTACCAAGACCTGCTGTGTCAAGATCAGTTAATTACCCAACCAGCCCTCCCCATAACCTCTATGTACAAATAAGAGAGTAGGTCTGAAATCAGTGTGTTAGGAGAGGATGATTACACAGAAGGATAGGATCACTGTGCTTTTACATGGTCTTTCTGGGGGTGGGATAAATAATTAGAAGGCAACTTGATTTAACGCTGATTGCTTTCATTAGAATGTCTACAGTACAAACAATTAATAAATCATGAGATACCGGATCCGGGCAAATAGGTGCCGGAATAAAGTAAAATCRGAGAGGTGCCGGATCCTGTTTGATCCTGATCCGGCAGGATCCGGCTTAAATTAAGCACTGCCTCTAAACCTTTATCTTGGTCAGGGTTGTCTCCCTATTGGTCCTCTCGGTGACTACAGGGAGTTTGTGGCTGTTGACATGCTCATATAGATGTACTCGCAGGGGGAGAAGGAACACATTTTACCAGGTAGAAAGGCATRGACTCCACATCAAAGGACATACGATGGCAGCTAGAGGATCCTGTGAAGCTCTTGCTAGGTACAGAACCTTTGTTTAGTTCCGCATCACAYTGGTAAAAGTAATCTGTTTGTAGTCAAATAATATTTAGGCTAGCTAGGAATCCAAACAGTCCTTGTATCTGTGTGGTTTTTGGCTCACTGTGTCTATTCCTGCCAAGGACACTTCATTTTCGGATAAACACATGGTTTCCATTAGGAGGTCCAGAAGTGCCAGTGTCAAGCAAGGTTGTTTATCACCAAATGAAGATAGCTTGGCTGTCAGGTAGCCTAGTTGCTATGTCCAGATGGAGACACACCAATTCTGTACAATCAGTTGTTCCAAAATCTAAGCTTCTTCTCCTTTTTCAGATTAGAAAATAAGTCATTTGTGAAGGCTTCTGGTTGCTATTTGCATGTTGTAAGTTATAACATTAAAAGTAATTAGTCCCCCTCCCAGTGTTGTCTTTAACACTTCTGAGTAGGGTACTTTGTAAACAATGTAGCATGTATTTAGCGCTTAGAAGCTCATTAGTGAGAAGTTGATTTTGYAAATTGTGCCAATTTCTCCCTGTTCATCTTTTTGTCCACTGGGTAAGCATTTAGTAACATAATTTCTTATTTTCTTACCCCAAATAGCTTCTGGATCTTATGCTTAAGGCTAATTAGCGTTGCATTAACCTCTGAGATTTGAAACCTCTGAGATTTGAAACCTCACTATAACGATATGTTACCAGGAACAACCAGACTCTTGAGTGATCGACCAAAAAGCAAGGCCCTTTCTGTACCTCGCTTCCTCTTCTTTTCAACGAGCTTAATGTTTTAGTGCTGCTTAACTTTAATTAGAGGTGCTGGCTGGCCTCGTCTGGTTCCACTCAGTCACTACTCTGTCACACAGCCAGACAGAGCCAGGTCTCTAATAGCAATATTGGAGCAGCAGTGAAAGGGTGCGAGGCGTTTTACATGCAAACAACATGGCCGCCTTCTTCCTCTCCCTCTCTTATTATCCCTCTGCCTCATGTTTTGAATGTGTTTGTGGTTAGCCTATTGTTTGTATCCACACAAACCCGCGCCCATGTTTGGCCTGTAGAGGAAAGAGTCAAGTTCTCAGTCAATAAGCCCTTCAAACTACAGTATGTGMGGGTGTGTTAATCTGTTTTGGACGGTTGCTCCCTCACCTCTGAACCATGGTTACCTTGTCTGACTGCAAATGTAATTATAAGCAAGTTAAATGCAGTTTCCTAAGCAGAAAAGCCAATTCTGTTTCAGAGAAACACAAGAGCGGGAAAGCTGGCGTTATAGTCTTAGCAGTAGATGGTTTGCCTGTGGACAGACATTTTTCTCTTTCCATTTCCTGAGCTCCAAAGGACTGTGCTTAGTGTGTTTGCTGGGCTACTGGACAGAGGACGGAATGGGGGATTGCTTTTGGAAACTAATTTCACCCCTGCTCCGCTTTCAGAGATCCTTGAATAACGGCTTCACTTGCAGCCCCACTCTTCTCATCATGTCAGTGGCCTGCTTGTTGCTCCACACAGACATCTTGTAAACATGGGTGTCACTCGCTTGAGCAGCAGTGTTCAAAGCAGACCCCTCACTAATTGCTGTATGAATGCCTAGGTTTTTCYCCCCAGGGGCAAGGATGTGGGAAGTCAATAGTTTCAGAGAGAGGGCTCATTAGACTGTACAGAGTTTACGACAGAGGCCCACAGAATTTAATGCTGCAGTTTGTTGGGGCTACAATTACACCTTGCACACAACGAAGGCTCCTCACCATCAACCTGCTTCTCTCAGAAAGAAAGGAACCCATTTGCTTTTGACTTCAAACCATTCTTGTTGGTAGGCCACAACCATAGTAAGTGCAGCGAAGACGGTCCTTATCCCATACTGTCATTTGTCTAAGCTGCTGAAATACACACACTCATGTGGTTCTGCTGCAATCAGGCTGAAGGTTCGGTCTCCTACTTCACCTCTGGGATGCCTGTAATAGTTAACATTTAACCAGGGCTCACCTCGTAACCACAACCTCTCCAGAGCTCACTGCCATCGGGTTCAAGGGTTTTGCCTACAGCCTAAGCGGAGGCTGTCTCACGTAGAGAAGACTCATCCTCCTAATAGGGTTTAACATATCTCTCAGGGAATGGACACAACCTTTACCAGGCTGTAGGAACCATCTACAGACCCTTCTCTACCCTTGCATTTCTTCTTTGGATCAAGGCCTGATGGAGGAGCACATCAGACTGACTTACATCTAAATGATGCATCCATTGTTCTGATTACAGTACGGCTACCTACACACTAATATGAACCATCTGTGGAAAGGTGAGACTCTCAAGAACACGTCAGTTTAGGACGTCCACGGGGCTCACAAGACTCATCTGAGGTCCCCCGGTCCCTGTTGAAAAAATATGTGGAAGCATATATAGAGTTTGTTTAGTGCCAAAATAAGGGGTTAAATACATGTAAAAAATWAAATTAAAACTATGTTTCCTGATCTTTCTTATATCTCTCAGATATAGGACAGACACTTCAGAACTAACTTCCTTTAGTCCCCCCAAAAATCTGTTGTTCCATGTAGTGAATCTGTTATTCAATGCATTTGTATGGGCTAATAGCAATAAGTCCCCCAAAATTTTTCATCAAGTATTTTTTTTAAATATATTTTTGGGGATACTTCAAGGGGTCTTAAAATTCCAAATCAAATAGCAACGATTCCATATAGCTTAGTATTACCCCCAGCTTAGACAGGTCTTAGACTCTTATGGGTTATACACAGAGCAGCTCTCTCTCTGTCTCTCTCTCTGTTTCAAATCCACTACGGTTCTTTGTACTTCGAGTGTAGACTGCTAAGCCTGTAATAACAGGGCCCCCCTGTCTTTAATGTCGCGCTTGACAACAAAAACTATTCTGGCTGAAAAATCAAATGTTCTATTATCTGCACACTTCTGAGATCCCCATGGCGATGACACTTTTCATCTGCACCTCATTGTTGGTGACATTATAGCATTCCATGATGGGATTCTAGAAGCCCCACAGGAGTTATGGTGTGGATGTGAGGGACACGCAACGTATTATCCTTGATCTTGTTTAATGAGACACAGTGCAGCAATCAACGTCACTCTCTTTTTACAGTACAGGCCTCGGCTACTGCAGATCTGTTGATCTGTAGGGCCACTCTGACAGGGGTAAAGATGTTGCCAAATGGCTTTACAAGCTGTCAATGCAATACACACCATAGCACTGTAATGTGCGCAGTGAAGGTGGTTTTTACTCTGCTACTGTATCTGATAGTGCTGTGCTCTGCCAAAGGGTGCTAGACTGGATGGTGCCAGACTCCAGGGTGCTTTATCAACCTATTTTGTCATATGCTGGAATAAGGCATTTTATAGCACATTCTGTGGTAGTGGTTTTGTGTTGATGGCTTGACGAGACTTTAGTGGTTCAAGACGCTTTGTGTTGCCACCAGACTGCTTAGAGTTCTGAACATAACGCACAGAATTTCCCCTGCCGTGCTCCGTCTCGCCTTACAGATCAAGATCTAAACGGAGAAATACTAAAAACCATACAATGCTAAATGGAGTTATATTGCCCAAAGTGTGTGGTAAGTCGAGCCATTCTTTGATAACAGCTCATGATATTATTATCTTGTTCTGGCCAGTGCTGCTGGCCTTCCCTTGCTTGGCCAGGTCTAGCTTAGCTGGAACAGGGTGTTGGCTCAACAAGTCAATCCGCTAAATAGATCACAGCTGAGCCACCAAAACACACCTTCACATTGAGGATAAAGCAAGTGACACTTGGGGGTCTGAAAGCGAGCAGACATCTACTGCCGCTATCGTCAGATCCAATGAGGTTGTCTACCTGTCTCCTGTCCTATCCTTTCTATCGGGGGCTTGTGTCAATCCAGACAGCCTGGCTAAAAGGACCTGTTTGCACTGCCTCCCAACATCACCACCCCTACTGACTAGTATCCCAGTAGACACTGGTTTGAATTACATTATTTCAATCCAGTTTTGCCCTCAGGGAATGTGCTGACCCAGCATAATGTAAAATGCAGCTTTTTGTTTACCTCTCCCTAGTAACTACAGCACACTGCTGCACATTTATCTTGCTAGACCAAATCACATTATACATCAACCCAGATGATAAAAGGACCATACCACATTTTATTCCAAACCCCTGGTTGTCTTGGGGAAAATATATATWTTTTTGTTCTGGTGTAATGAATCAAGACAGTATTATCAATAGCCCTGGATCTGCTGGTTTCCGTGAAGAAAATAAAGTAGGTCAGGCTCCAGAAAATGATGCATTGGTTCTGGTGACTGTCCATTTACAGCCATTAGCTGCGGGGGGTGGGGGTTGTTACTGCAGGTTAGTTATTACACACATCACCTTGAGGCCACTGACAGCCTATAAACTCGCTTGCGTCTTCACAAAACTAACATCCTCGTTGACTAAACAATTACATTTTACTTTCCTTGTTTTCTTAGAGCTACCTTACAATCTAGTACTGGTAAATTACTGCGAGCCATTAATGCTTTCTGTCTCATTACTGTTATACAGTAATACTGTTAAATGATGTCTAATCCAGGGGTTCACTACACCACTATTGCGTTTGTGAGATCAGAGTACGGGGAACCTTCAACCGTCAAGTGTTTCCTGATTTGGTTTTAGGACATGGTCTTTACTTCCATGTTCTACATCCGCTCGACCAACTGTAGTAAAAGGGAGTGCAAAAGACCCCCAGACCCCCCATACATTCACATACACACCGCCATACTCCCACTCTCCTGAAGGATATCCTGTCCTTGTGTGTTAGAGGAATGGCCTCATCAAAGAGGCAGCTGTGCCGGGTCTTAGCAGTGTGAAAGGTAAAGAAAACACACAGCAGTTTGATTCAGCGCCAGGCCTTCACCCACTTAGGCTCAATTCTGAATGCATTATGTCAGGATTACAGTGTCTAAAACCCTCAACCTCCTCTGCCAACGACATTAGTTGTGGGCGCCGTGTTGTATCTGTTAATTGCACTCATAAAAGTATCTGAATTTCTTCCTGTACGATTGATAGATCTCTGATTTTCACCCTTGTGTTGTGGTGATGGTAGGTTTAAGTGTATCGCTGCACCATCCTGACAGCATGTTTAATGGTATAATTCCTCAAACTCGCTTTAGCTGTGTGCTTGGCTTAGAAGACAATGATGCACAGCAACAATCTTGTATGGGTGGTACAGACTAAGCTTTAAATGGCTTCCCCCATCCTGGAAATCGAAGGTTATATCGATGTTGAGTGTTGCAAGGTAGCACGTCACATTGGGGTTTTGAGGATGGTCTGGTCTGTGTGTTTTTAACCTGATACTTTAGGCATGATAGTGCATTGTGTGTGGATTGATGTGCACTTTAATGTGCCAATGTGTGTGAGTGTGCAGTGCACACAAAGCTGTGTGTGTGTGGGTGGGACTATTAAAGTGATCTGCGCCATCCCAAAAAACGATTGCGCTGCAGAATCTCTCATCAGTCCGTTTCAATACATTCCCAGCCCCTCGGCCCAGTCAGACACACCTATATAAAACACTGTCCTCTCCCTTTCATAATCCCAAGGTTGATTTTGCAGTCCTTTGTCATGCAAAGCGGAGGACAGGAGCACGTCAGAGGAATTACTCCCCTCTAAAGACCTGGAGCAGCACTCAGGATTCAGATGGATGCCCAGGGATAATGGAACTAACTTGTGTGGATTTGAAACACACAGAGAGAGAGAGAGAGAGAGAGAGAGAGAGAAACAAAAGAGTACAAGTGAAAGAGCACACCACACATAAAGAGAAGTAATGAGACTTCTTGAAAAAGTGCCTACACTTCATTAGCTACTTCAAATGGCTTTAAGTGTTTGTCGGTCACAAGTTCAGCGGTTCAGAACCTGAAACATGGATAGATGGGTGAAAAAATACATATATGCACAAATAAATGTAAGTTATTATCCTAGTAATGGAAAATGTAGTTTATCAGAGCCATATAGGAAGTTGGGCCACTGTGGTTTCTTCATTATGATGCATTTACATTACACTTCAACATTCTATGGCACCCATGTTAGCGCCCCATTAACATTACATGGGGAATATTTCAACAATGCTATGTCACTGAATGTGTAGAAATAGTCCAACATTCAAAATTTTAAAAGTTGGCCTAACTCTATTTAAAAAATAGATATATTCCGCCTTTATTTAACCAGGTAGGCCAGTTGAGAACGAGTTCTCATTTACAATTGCGACCTGGCCAAGATAAAGCAAAGCAGTTGCAACACAAACAACAGCACAGAGTTACACATGGGATAAACAAACGTACAGTCAATAACACAATAGAAAAAATCTATATACAGTGTGTGCAAATGGAGTAAGGAGGTAAGGCAATAAATAGGCCATAGTAGCGAAGTAATTACAATTTAGCAAATTAACACTGGAGTGATAGATGTGCGGATGATGATGTGCAAGTAGAGATACTGGTGTGCAAAAAAGTAAATAAAAACAATATGGGGATGAGGTAGGTAGTTGGATGGGCTATTTACAGATGGGCTGTGGACAGCTGCAGTGATCGGTAAGCTGCTCAGTTAGCTGATGTTTAAAGTTAGTGAGGGAGATATGAGTCTCCAGCTTTAGGTATTTTTTGTATTTTTTTGGAGGGGGGCGGCGATTCTATATGGCTCTGGTTCTCATCTGGTGTGTTTACTCTTGCTAAACAAACCTGTCACGGACATGCACACACATTCATACACATTCATATACAGTGTAGCCTGTATCTCCCTCCATTTTAGAGCAGGCTGGTACCGCTGTTGCTATGCAACCATCCACTGTCGCTAACTGCATTAATTGCATTAATGCATTAATTCGAGTTTCAATTTGAATACAATCGTTATCGTCTCCTGGAATTGCCTTGGRTGGCATATTTGTAGGTTTTGCCACGGTTGCCTTCCACGGTAAGCGTGTTATGAACACACCCTGCCCATCTACATCTACTTCCATCCACTGCTTTGTAGAAATGTACCAGCTCATGCTCTGTCAGACATGGACTGCTTTCACATTGCAAGGAAAAGAGAGGACAATACAATATCTTGTGGAGTGAGAAACCTATCACAAGGATGGTATAAAGATGCTTTTTTTGGCATCGTCCCAACAGGAACCTTCACGTGGTGAAAACCGCAGCGAAGAACAAACCCATCAAAACYTATTAAACCAAGACATTCTCGGTTTCCACCCCCTGCCATTTTGTTTGGCACAGAGGCTTGCTCTCCTGCCATTGTAACTGATCACTCTGAGACCTCACAAGGTTGGGGAGCAAAAAGCAGCTCCCCCTCCGCCTGCTACAGTAGTCAGCTGCTACCGTGTCAGGACTCAGGGGGCATGAGGGGCACAATGCTGTCATTGAGAGAACGATGGTGTCAGAAAGCTGCGTGCTGACATGACGTGTCCCTGTGAGTAAAGCATGGGTTTGACATGTCACATGAAACGCTTCGGCAGGAAGGTAATGTCATTACAACTGTCAGACGTTGTCATCTACCAGAGTATGAGTTAATCACAACAGCAGGAGGATTACGAGAGTTCTTCCTGTTGGAGTGTCAGGAGCTGCAATGTCCGATATTGCTGACATTTTTCCCYGCCCTCCTTTTGTTTTCTGTAGTCTAGACAATTCTCACCAATACCTTTGCTTTGGGGAAGGACGTGATACTGATGCAGGAAGATAAACTGCCTATTCTAAGTCCTTGGTCATGTACTAACATCATTACCTGGCTAGAAGGCATTGAGACTAGGGGTGTGAACTTTTTAAATGTTAAAACGAAGTTGGAATTGTTAATGTTAAGAAAGAAAACTGTTTTTAGTTTTTCCCCCCCTACAAAATTAAAATCACAGTGCAGTTATCACAAAAAAWAWWTTCTGTGTCATAGCCTAACTAGACYATAGGCTAAAAAGGCCTGGGGAAAGTTGTGTAATATAAAGGTAGACTCACTCAACGATATGAAGTCGATGTAGAAAGTAAACCTCATAGTGGGTCAATTTCCACAACAACTAAGAGTGTTGAAGTGCAAGGTCAACTTCTCCAGGGTTTTGGTGCCCTGTCTACCACGCTGTGAACAGCATGAAGTGAACCCGTAGATGCGCGCAGATGCTGTGTGTGACTGTGAGAGCTAAGTGTTGCATCTGTACCATTGCAACATACAGCTTTTGATTGCCGATAGATGGGCCAAGTACACGGTTCTGACTGTCTGCCTGGTGGCTGACCTGCCTATGCTGTGCCCCTCCCCTCTCTCTCCTGTCCCTCGCTAGCTCGCTATTAAAGATGAAAGTGTTTGTTCTTGGAAGTACGGCAGCTACTCAGTCTCCTCCGTTTAAAAAATAACGAATCTTAGGAGTCGATTCCTATTGGAATCAAATCTTGACACTTATAAATGGGAGTCGACAACAAGAGTCAACGTGCAAGAGTCGAGGAATCAATTATTTTGGCGTTGACTCTCCACCACTACGTCATCGTCGTTAACATTTGGAAAAATGGCAGAGAAAGGCAAGCGACAGCAGCGAAGTCCTGTATGGGAATACTTTGAAGTTAAATGAGAAAGAAATGCAAGGTGGAACTGAGGTACATTAATGCACTGTGAAACCCAAACTGTTGCTGGCAGCAGCGCAGCTGCATTGTGAATTCGCATGGAATTTTAGGAAAACCAATAAAATAAATGGCAGTTTAAACGTTAAGAAACATTTTCCATTTGTCACATTCCTAATTCAGACTACACATGACTACTTACCATACAATCAACATGAGATTGCAGAAACTGATTGCCATTAGCAACTTGAGGTCCCTCTAAAATTACATTCTCCTATCAGCTTTACTGTTGCTCACTGGATCAGGGCCCAAATCCCTGCGCACCTTGATCCTCCCCAGAGCTCATTCAAAAACCAAACACAGGAAACGGTGCTATGACCAGTACTGTAAATTCTACCGCTCTTCGTTTCCCCTCCCATTTCCCTGGACTCTGCACCCACAGCTGATTTATTGTTTGAGGTTCCCGCAGAATAACAGTAGAGGGCCATTTGTTGTTCCAGTGTGCTCCTCAAGCCTGTGGGCTCTCATTCACCACCTAGTGGCTTCAAAGGTGGAAGTGTGAAACCTGATGACACGATGAGAAGGCTGAAGCTCAATCTGTTCAGGCTCTTTTCTCCTCTAAAGAAAATTGAGCATTCAAATCCAGGGCGGCACGGTAATGTGTTTCGCTTCAGCTATTGTCAGTACAATGAGAAAATGTCTGCATTCTTCAGAGCCGTCATAAAGACCATAAATATCCGAAAATATGCAGTAGAGCGTCCTCTAATTAGATGAAGCAAGTTATATTTAGACACTTCCTTACTGCTATTGTTGTCATCCCTTTGTGCCAGCATCACTTTGGTTAATTGACAACCTTGTTTTTATGATGGTCCTCGGCAATGCAGATCAAACTGAAACTTTGCACGCCTATGTTATACAGCGGCTGTAGCTGGGCTGGACGCAGGAATGCAATTATGTGAAATGCACTAAAATCAAAAGGATAGAGATGTGAGATGTTGGAGCTCTTTGAAACCTAACCGAACAAGCACACTCAGTTATTTTTGAAGAAGTGAACCCTTTGATCGCATGCTCTCCATTAAGCCTGCACAACTCAGTGTGCTCTAGTCTACAGAGACAACACCCCCAGTCCCCCATCTAGTTGGGGAGCCCTGTACTGTAGAATAGTTGATGCAAGTTGAGGCCGCTCTGCCATCATATCTCCCCGCAAAGATGTGTATGGTAACTGCTACAGTGCGGTTAAGATGAGATTTAAATTGCATTCTAGTGTAAACGTCAGCACATTGATTCTGTATTCAATTGTATTTACGTTGGGATAACGATAAGATGACTTCATCATCCGTGTTTTTGGTTGTGTGCACAAGTCAAAGACGCCAGATAAAGGAGAAGAGGCAGCATTACCCCATTTGTACAATACCTGAACCTTTGCACTGAAGTGTCTACACCCCCCGATGACACCCACCCCATTCAGTGCATAGAAACAGAATAACCCATGAGCTCAAAAAGCAAACAGCGTCATGTTGCGACATGCGAGACCCTCCAAAGGGAACAGATCATACGACACACCACAGCGCCTCCTGGGCATAACAATGACCCGCCGTTTCATAGGGCGAGAGGTCAACAGTGACATCTTGTTTTCAGAGCTCAAAAAGGCCCCCACTGGAGAGAGAAATTAATGGTGTCAGTGCCAGGCTGTTGTCATGGGGATCTCTATCACAACCCGACACACAGCCTTGACCCGCTCTGCTTCTACTCTGCTTCTACAGCACACTGTGGAGGCTGTCCGTTGTTACTTCCTTTATCCTGAACTACTCCTCTCTTGTAACACTAAACCATTTACTGTTTGGATTTCCTTAACAATGAACTAATTTAACACCAAGATGGAGGAAATTTATTTTCATAACTTGTTTTTATAATGACTATATTCTTATAGAGGAATGGGATGAGGAGAGTAAGTGTATTAAGTTGATTTAATGCTGGTCCTCTTTCTTGGCTGTCTACCAAGCCTCCTGTAAAGCTTCATACTCTAGCTGCACTACCTCCTCCCCCTCTTTAATGTTATGAGTCGGTGCTTCTCTCCCGGTCTGTTGAAAACAAACAACTTGAGATTGCTGTAACACTCCTGTTGTACTCCCTATGTTCTGCCGTGGGAAGTGGATTGGCAGTGTGAGACGGTCATGCTGAGATAGCAGCTGGGTACTGCAACACACACTGACTCTCTCCCCCACTGCTGTCACAGTCTCTCTGAATCACTTGGCTATGCTTGTGTGGTACAGCTTTAGGACAGGTAAGCTATCTAACTATATAGCCAAACTAGTTAGCTATCTGTTTAGGAAATGTGATTTTAAAGGGAGTACTGCACTGACCACTACAAGAGCATAGATAGTCAAATAATTATGCAAGGTTGTGATGCAGGCAGCATACTGGCATGATCATTTCTTGTTTTATTTTCAGAGTCCCTGGGATCCAGCTAGTCACAAACTAAGCTAAATGAGCCTATATGTTTGACTGAGGCAACAGTATGTAGCACTCAACCACAAAAATAGGCTTTCAGGGCTCATCTCCATGAGGAAAATCATATGGCTTAAAACTTCCTCTTCAACKAGGGAGGACCCATTCATTTTGATAATATCATATATATTCACATTAGCCCCTGATCCATGATAGCGGATTATCATAAATACTTCTCACCTCTTGTAGACCGATAAACACAACAATGCTCCACAGTCTGTTATAGAAGTCAGATTTGAGTTTGGAGTATAAAGGTCTTATTCAGTGCCTCCCAACTCTGAGATAAAAGCTATATAGAGTTTCGGAAAATGGAATCCTTGAGCTGAAACTAATTTTCTCTCTTGAGCAATTGCAGCATTGAAACCAAAAGCTTTCATCCCATCGATTAGAGGTGATTGTTAGTCACCACTAATGTGCCCTGTACAAATGTGGTGTTATCAGAGATGTAGCCTACTCTGATGGGAGGAAGCAAATGTGTGTGCACTTCACAGCACACTGGCTTTTGTGCAGACTCCCTGTGCTTCTTCTTATTCTTAATAGTTTTGGATATACTAGTCTCCTCAGACTGGAAAGAATCATYATTTTAGGACATTCTGAGAGTTCAGCATCAAGTCATCCAGCGCACTCAAAGAAAGCGGGGCAGGACTGCAACTTTTTAAAGGGAGAGATGGGGGATCCTGTCTCAGGGTTTGTAACCTTCTCTATGTATGACATGTTTTATACCCCGTTCAAAAATGATTACTATTCTCCGAAACCAAAGCCTTACTGAAAAACGTACTGTAGTGAGTCTGATGTGAACTCATTGTGCAATACCATCCATTCCATTACTTTCGTTTACTTCAGTCCCTGCGGTTCTGCAGGAGTCCCTGCCCTCACTCAGTCAAGTTTAAAGCTTGTTTTCTCTTCCCTCACCTGTCGAGTGCAGTGGAGCTCGCTATGCTTGACTGGCAGGCAGGTAATGATCGGCGAGCCAGTAAGCCAACTGTTCAAACCAGGCAGTGGTATCGACCACTAGCTCTCCATGGGGGGAGAGATAGGTGGTGTCAGGCGAAGCATTGTCTGGCCCTCAGCTAGCCTCTAAAGCGCTTTCCTATTAGTGTGAGAGAAACAGAGAATTCCATAATCAGGTATAGAGTGGGAAAGATGTGACGCGAGTTAAGCCTAATCGAAGAGGCCGTGTGAGGGGAAAATCTACACCCCCAGTCCCTCAGAGGCAGGGTCTCCAGAATTCTAAAGAGATGCAGCGGCGCGACTGAAATGGGCATCTGAGAGGTTGCCAGTGTGCGTGGCAGCTTAGGGACGGACCCTATGTAGGTTTAGCCCCATCCCTCCCACCACCCTCCTTCTGCTTGTCCGTTAAAGTGGGGGATGTACCACAGAGTAGGATGGGTTGTTTTTGTTTCTTTATGTTGTGGTGGTCTAGTCTGGAACTAGGGGGGATTTTTTTTTTTAAATATCAGATTATCTTTTAGGTAAACATGTTAGTAGTGTATGTTGAGCATATGTGATGTCCCGTGATTATCATTCGAAAATGGTTGCAGGTGGACACAATGCCCTACAACTATCTTCAYTCATACAGGTTATCTGATGGTTTTGCCGTGGCCTTTGTGATGTCGTAAAGGAGCAGATACGTTGAAAAACCAACAATGACTAACGTTAATGACTGCCTAAACGGACAGTTCCGATGGGCCTCTGAGCGCGATTAGTGGATGTTGATGTTGTAGCGTGTATTTGTTAGGATAACAGGGAAAATTATGACCACTTCTAAAACCTCCCCCTTTAGTTTTCTACAGAGGCCTGTTAAAACGTTCAAATATGTACCCTTTCAACCAACGTGGTAGTACTGTACTCCTCCCCCTCCCTTCACTTTTCACACCCATATCAGCCCTGTTTTGTGGCAGCAGCAAATCCTAAAGAATAACAGTAGCGATTGCACTATGGAGCAGCGGTGAAAACACAGTCAGTCCAGTCTAATGCCGTTGGTGCTACTGCGGCACACGAGTAAGCCTCTTTGAGCAGGCCATGCAGCACTGGAAAGATAAACCCTGCCCAGTTCTAGGGCAGTCTTAGACAATTCTCTCAGCTCCAAGGATGCTCTGTGCCCCTCAGCATGGGCTGTGTGGATGGGTTGTTGTCTGAGTGAACACACAATAGCGTTGATAAAGGTTCAGCCACCAATTGCCATTTTCTAGAACATATGCCTAGCATCTGTGATCAGGCCTCCAAGGGGAGGAAAGGAGGGGCTGCTGATAGCATGTTGCTGAGCTTTCAGGGAAGATGCTTCCTTCTGTACCGCAAACAGAAACATAAACACACCTATGTGTTCAAGCTACCAAACAACCAAGCAGGCTGGTTATGGTCTTGGATTGCTAGTCTCTTGCATGTAAATTACCAGTCACTCATTTTCACTCGCCCAAATGCATCAGTTTTAACTTTTCACTTGTTGGGACAGATTGTCAAACTAGCACCTTCTCTTCTCGGATGCTATGCCATTTGGATAAGGTCACCCCACGTCCTAATCTYTATTCAGCGTCAGCTCTCATTTCTTGTCCCTGTAGCCTTGTCGACGACGGTGCACGTCTCTGACAGGCCCTGATGCCGGGCCTGTTTTTCTGCTGATGCTGTTAGCGTAAGCCGCGAAGCTGCTGTGTAAGGTCATGGTGGAGGGCTGCGCCACCACGCTGCGGCTCATTAATTACACAGTACCACGCTCCAGTGGGCACCCGGGCCCCCTTTTCCTTTCCCACATGAAGAGCACAACGGCAAGAGGAGAGAGAAGGCAACACATACGGCATAGATTTGGCTAGGAGGACCATGACATCACGTGGCAGTTGACTTAAAGCCTAGACGGCGCTTGGAGGTGTCGAGGTGTGCTTGTCATGTAGGGCACCAGATAGTGTTCTTGTAACGGGAGGATTGTGTGAAAGTGCTTCTGAATAAACTTCAACCAGTGTGCTTCTTTTGGAGTGTGCCAAGGAATTTGCCTCCTTTCTCCCCACTCTTCCCCTGTGAAATAGGGAAGCAGGGCTGGGTCATTGGATTGTTGAATGAGAAAAATGGTTTGATTTACTACAAAAATGTGTAGATATTCCCTCTCTCCACCTACCACCCACCAACCCATCTGTTTTGTATTTGCTGGGCTTCTGCCAGAATCAGGCCCGACTAATACCTTGACCAACGTGCCGCTAAAGGCACTAGGCTATTGTAATGTACGTAATATACAAGGTTTCAGACATGGGCCTACGGTTTAGGAGACTGACAAATGACTCAGTAAATGCACAATGCAAATTACATTTAAAGTAATGAAATCTCACACACACATGTGTAATTAATATATATATATATATGTATATATATATATATATGTGTGTGTGTGTGTGTATGTATGTATGTATGTATATATATACATATATTATACATATACACACATTATATATATATATACACACATAGGTGTGTGTGCATATATATATATGTGTGTGTATATGTATGCACACACACACGTATACACACACACACATGTATATGTACACACACACACACACGTGTGTATATGTACACACACACATATGTGTGTGTGTGTGTGTATATGTATATGTGTATATATACACACATATATGTGTGTATATGTATACACACACATATATGTACACACACACACACACACACACATATATGTGTATATGTACACACACACTACAGTATGTACTTTCTATTAGCTTTGCTCTTTCAATTGAACATGTGTAGAAAAAGAAAAAAAGTTTACTCGTTGTGAGTTCCCTCCTATACCTGGCACCTGCTAGAACTGACACTTCCCGGCGGCGATTGAAGATGTATCTCTGCCCGTCGAGATGATAAAAACGTTTAAGGAAGTCTGTTCGGCTCAGAATGGCTGCCTTTGTTTAAGCCAGCCATCCTCGCTGTGCTTTAAGTCCGATCTGGCTCGCTTTGTGGGTTGTTTTTTTAGACACCGAGAGAGAGTGAACCAGAGGAGCTCTGGATTGTATCGAACAGATTAAAGGAGTCAAAGTGAAGGAGGCTGTTGGTTTTTATTTCTTCTGCCACGTCACGCTGCTACAGTCATGGGGGTGGTGGTAAAGTAGAGGGGCGAAGCAGAGGCTTCCAGGAAATGGCACCAGGGAGAGCCGACTGCGGTCAGACCACGGCCACAGACCCCCTGTGGGGGAGAGAGAGAGAGACAAAGGGAGGGGGGTCTGAGTTACAGTTGGAATACACAGACATATGGAGGGTACATGTACTGTTAGCTAACATGGAGAAAGAGTGRGGAATGGAGGATAAAAAGAAAGGAGGAGATGAATAGACCGTGTCTAGAAGAAACCAGACACTAGAGATTGAAAAGAGGATTGACTGGAGTGAGAAACGGGGGGGAAATGAGGATTTGAWGAAAACATTGGAAAAGAGAGGCTACAGGTGGGGGTGGAGGGAGAAAATAACAGGATAGGGTAGGAGAGAGGAGGTCGGGGGAGCTTCACGCTGGCTTGTCTTTGTTGATGTTGTTTGGCATTGTGGGCTGCCAGAAGAAGCCACAGGGTCCAGTGTCTCGCTGAGTCATTCCCCAGCTTTAACATGGAACATCTGTTACTGTACAGTTACCTTCCCCCCCCAGCGTACAACACAAAAGCACCAAGCCAAACTGAAACAGAGTCCTCTCCCTTTGCCTCTATGGCACTGACTGGCTGACACCAGTTGAAAGAGTTTTTAAAGGTCTCTGGTTTTCCTCAAATATCAGGAACACTCCCGCTGCTAATTGCCTCAATTTGGTGTGCGCTCAGCTCAGGACTGGTTGTGTGTCGGATAGGCTTAGTCCATACAGCGTATACCAGGGTATTTTTCAATACCGTTAACTATTTCTTTAGATTTATTTTTTAAATACATTTCAATATTTCTTGCTACTTTTTAAGTAAATACCTGCAGTTAACTTGTGCAGTACTTTAGGAAATAAAGAAGATTGCGTTCTTCATTTCACCTGTCACATAATTTTTCATTATGAAGCTTACGGGTAGTCCCCAGTCACGTGGTGTTTGTTTACAAGCACACAACGACGAGAGACCGGTGCCTTGTGAGTCACTCACTGTTGTACAGCATTGCGCCAGGTGATCTAGTTACAATATGGAATTCACAACTAAGTGTTTGCCAGATAGATGTCTTATAACTATTAAGTTAACTGTCTAGAATTTGCTGAATGCTCTGCATTTGGTTTGCTATTTTAATAGRTAGTTAGCTACAGTATCTAGTGGTTAGCTTCTTCCAAAATTAAGCTTTGCTTGGTAACAGCAGAGAKTCCCCTCCAGGATCAAGAGCCTTGTGGTCTAATAGTTTGTTTTGTGCGTGCAGCAAACTGTGAGTAGCATTTTTTAGTTACTTGTATAGTTTAGGTTAAGAGACTGTATAAAATGTTAGCAATGCACTCGTTAGCATTCTTTATGGGATGTTACATGTACTTGTTCTCATTGCTAACCTTTTGCAGTACAGAGTCTGTGGGGTTTGAAAACAGCGCCCCTTGTTCAGTGCCGGTATTACCGAAATATCRAGGTATTGCGCAAGGTCAGTATGAAGGTATGACAATTTGGATACCGCCCAAGCCTAGTGTCGGCTCAAAAAGCGCCTTGTCTTCTGCCTCGACCTGGAGTAGGCGTGGTCGTAGTTATCCATGTTTGACACCTCGTGTGAAAAATGTATGACATTAGTCAAACACGAGAGAATACCTGAAAAGCCAAAATGGCTAATCCAAACTTTCTAAAGATGAAGTTGAAGAGGATAAGTATGAGAGAGAACCACAGTCGGCTCTTTCTAAAAGCTGTAATGTGACCGAAGAAAGCAGAGGAGGATTTTAACAGCTTGGTACCAAAGATTCCCAAGACACTAAACGCGTGGGTCTACTCGATACTTAGTAAAGGGATTGCTGTTCGAAGCTCAGGCGGCATTTTAGGCCTCTATTTGCGTTGAGAAGAGCCAATGTTTCCACTCATTCCAGAACTGTCTCTTTCTCCTGCTTAATTATCATGCAGCGTGGCAGCAAGAGAAAGGAAAGGCAGGCGGACACAATCTTTTTCTCTCTTTCCTTTTCTCTCTCTTGGTCTTTCTCTCATATACTCACACAAAAGCACCCGGATGCAAGCTAAAAAGAAGCTCAAACATACATACATATGCACTGATACTACTTTGCACATTACAAAGGAACATGATTTCAAAGCCTGTTGAGCAAACTTACACCTATACGTTCACACACACCAGTAATTATCAGTCATATGGGTGTGAACGTTGTTTGACTTAGGTACTAAAATATTCCTCAAGTAAATCAGTGAAGCATGACAAATCTCATGAATGAAGAGTTATTATAACACACAGGAAGGAACAAGATCCCCCTACCAGGCTGCTAATGTTATATTCACCTTTTCCTCATAGAGACTACGAATATGTCATTAGTATGTTTAAGAGGATTAATAATTTACCTGTGAGAAATTGCTGTTGTTGTTAAGTACCTGAATTCTCTAAAACCATTTACTAGGTGACAGAATACTACAATTACCTTCTGTACCGTTGTGCTGTTCTGTGGTGATCTTTCTGGAATTTGCAATATCTTTAGCTCATCTGCTCCTTGCACTATCCCACCACTTGCAATTTAAATCAAATCAAATGTTATTAGTCACATACACATGGTTAGCAGATGTTATTGCGAGTGTAGTGAAATGCTTGTGCTTCTAGTTCTGACAGAGCAGCATTATCTAACAAGTAATCAAACAATTCCACAACTACCTAATACACACAAATCTAAGTAAAGGAATGGAATAAGAATGTATACATATAAATATATGGATGAGCAATGACTGAGCAGCATAGGCAAGATGCAATAGATGGTATAAAATACAGTGTATACATATGAAATGAGTAATGCAAGATATGTAAACATTATTAAAGTGACTAGTGATCAATTTATTAAAGTGGCCAATGATTTCAAGTCTATGTAGGCAGCAGCGCCTCTGTGTTAGTGGTGGTTGTTTAACAGTCTGATGGCCTTGAGATAGAAGCTATTTTTCAGTCTCTCGGTCCCAGCTTTAGATGCCAAGTGAATACTGCTGACAACAAATAATAACCAACATCAGTAAATATAGCCTACATTAAAAACACTCCCTTTTTCTTCTGCAGATTTCTCTATAGCCGCTGCAGACCGGTGCAGTCATGTTCAGGAACAGCTTGAAGATGCTGCTTGGCGGCAAGACCAACCGCAAAAATCGCAACAGTGGTAAGTCAGTCTGACCAGTGTTGTGTATGTGGTGTGTCTGTCTGTATGTGTGTAAAGCTTGCTCACCCACAGTTTAACTATGTGCTTCAATAATACAACATATGACTTACTGTGGTTATCACCTGCTATAGAAGTCACTGAGATCTACCAGTGATGTCTCTCTTTGCCACTATGAACCAAGTCATTAATCTAAGCACTTATACTTGCTTCCTTTCACAAGTTGGCATCTGCCTAGCTTTTTTTACGTTGATAAAACGTGACTCGCGGTACAGGAGGCATTGCGCTGCTGCTGAGTTCAGAGCGAGATACCTGTGACTACACAGCCAAGGCACCCTCTCCAGGGACTTTGAGTGGAACGTGCCACACGATCAGTAGAGACTTGTCAAGCTTGGTAAGGTACGTCTTTGGGATGCAGCTGGTTAGGTTCACGTCTCTAAAAATCGGTGCAGAGTCAGCTATACAGTACACCCCAAACACTCTCTTCTCTTACTTAAGTTACTCATCTCCCGGAAACAAAGATTTGAGGTCATTCACAAAGGGTTTGTCCCCATGAAACTGGAGACGGGTTGTTTCCCATCATTAACTTGAAGAAACTTTATATGAATGTAAGTTACACGATTCTATTACTGCCCTTGTCTGACCAAGGACATGTTTTGCAGCATGGTGAATATAGTTTTGCAGTTTCATTACAGTAGTTCCTACAGGCTCAAAATGTTAGCAACGTAAAAATTAGGGATGCACGATATATCGGTGAACATATCGGAATCGGACGATATTAGCTAAAGATGCCAACATCGCTATCGGCCCGATGTCTAGTTTAACGTCTGTGCAAAGCCGATGTCAAAGCTGACGTGCATACCTATATAACATAGGTACAGGACGTGATGACGCCACGTAAAATGTTGTACTACACGTGCAACACAGSATTCCTAACCTAGCCCACAATGTCTGCTGTGTGGATTGAGCAGTCAACAATGTGAGCAGTCATTTGAAAGAGTAAGAACATTTCAGCGAAACAACTCAAAGGCGAAATCCATTAATGCCAAGGTAATGGAATTCATTGCCCTTGACAATCAACCATTCTCTGTCGTGGATAATGTTGGCTTTCGTCGACTGGTCGAGCACCGGTACACACTACCAAGTGCGCTATTTTTCAGATGTTGCCCTACCGGAATTACACCGTAATAGCGTCACTGCTATTAGCTTCGCGACTGACATTTGGAACAGCGATGTCAGCCCCATGATCATTATGAGTCTGACAGCACAGTGGGTCCACAAGGATTTCCTACTGAGGAAAGACGTATTGCCTGCTCATGATTGTGCTGTTTGTCATACCGCTGCTGCCATTTCAATGGCATTTGATAACATGTTTGAAACTTGGAAACATGAACACGCTAGCTCCATTCAAACAATTGACTCAAGAAATACCCTCTGTCATGGCATTAAAACGCCTTCTCAACAAAACTTCCGACACAGGCTGTGAACCAGCGATTCGGTGGCATTCTCTCTTTACTGTGTCGCCACCATGCTCAATGCTATGTACATGGACCGCTACTTCGATGCAGACAAGAAACAGGGTTTACGTGAAATGTTACATACACAGCTGGACAAGATGGAAACGTACACGGTGACAGTGTGCACCGAGGAAGAGAGGCCACGGACAGACAGAGCTGAAACTTCACTGCTTGACATGTATGATGAAATCCTGGTTGAGAGTGAAACGACGGAACAAATTAACAACGAAACAGCACAGCAAGTAAGTGAAATAAATAGGTTTTGATGATTTACTGGTAATGGGCACACGCAAATGCCAACAAATTACATTTTGGGTTAGTGTGGTGTGTGTGTAACCTTTATTTAACTAGGCAAGTCAGTTGAGAACAAATGTTTATTTACAATGACGGCCTACCCCAGACGATGCTCGGCCAATTGTGCGCTGCACTATGGGACTCCCAATCACGGCCGGAAGTGATACAGCCTGGATTCGAACCAGGGACTTTAGTGACGCCTCTTGCACTGAGATGCAGTGCCTTAGAACGCTGTGTCCATGTGTGTGTGTTAACTATTTAACTGTACTAGAATGCTTAAAAGGCATCACTTGTAAAATGTGTTACATTGTGCTCTAGGTTGGACAGTACTGTCAATGGCTTGACGAAGTAAAGTTGTACCACRATTGGACTTTTGAACTATTTTATCATCAACTGAGTTGCTTTTCCTCAAGACTCGAGATTCACTGGTGTACATTTCTGATACAATGTAGCAGTAGGCTCTGTAGGCTCATAAAAAATGACCTGAGAGAACCTGAGCCAACCAAACACACAGTAACAAAGTGTTTTAAACCATGCCACAGTGTCAAAAGACCCTCTGTTCCACACAAGCCCACAATGTCCACTCTTGACACTTTGTCATTGCAATTGAGCTGAAAGATCGCTAATACCAAAATTTAAAGGGCCAGAAAGGTTTTCACGGCAGGGGTCCAGCCAGCGATAGTACCTCACTTTTAATTCCATGTCCCTGTAAGTTGTTAAAGTTGCTAATAGCAACGGCTGTCATCGTGGCAACGTGCAGCCTCAGTCATGACTGTGTTCTGCACCTCAGTGGGGAGGTGTGGTAGATCTTGGCCACTACTCGTCGGGTGTATATGTTTTTCTTCCTAAAGCCAGCGCTGAGAGGAAAGTGTCCGGCTCTACGCTATGTTTACCCTCGGAGCAGTGCCACCCCAGTGTGTTCAGAGCTCCTCCGTTCCATCCAAACAGAATGAGAAACGTGATTCAGCAAACAGGCGAGTCCATTCAGAGCGGCAAGTGTAGTCCAGGCTCTAAATCTGAAGCAATGGTTTTCATGTTTCATAACCTCTGCCTTTATCCAGGGTAGTTATGGTAATTGCGCTAAAAGCCTGTGGTATCTGTTTTACCGGAAAGCCATTTTGGATTTCCTCAGTTACTTGTCTTGTCAGACCACAGATAGTTATGAAAGGCCATAGAGGGATAATTAGGGTAATACAAGGTTATTAGGGGTCACAAGATACTATGACTGTGTACCACAGAAGTRTKATGTTGAAGGGCCTGAAAATGAACTCATTGGCCTTACTCTTGAGGCAGAAAGTACTTTTGGAATACTGTTGAAATAGAGAGAGATCACGGATTCCAATTCAAACAGAAGAAGGTAATGAACTGTGGGAGATGGGCCATTGTGGTTTTGTCGTGGGCTGGCAGAGGGTAGCAGGCAGGGGGCGATGAGGTGGGGGGGACACAGAGCCAGAGGTGTTTGGGCTCTGTACCWAGCCTGGCGTTGATGAGGTGCACTCCTGTCTACTCATTTTCCCTCTTGAGATGTTAGGGGCTCAATCATAGCCAGCTGTTGACCAGAATGCTGTACTGCTGCCAACATCGAAGAGCATTTAGAATACAAGATTGTTATGTGACACAGAATCTAACGTGACACCAAACTACCACAACAGTTGGTCTTGGTAAAGCAGTCTTTTTTTTCTCCAAGGATGGTCTGTTTCACATTTCCCTGGGATGCAGTTGCTGRTTTTCTCTTGTTATTTATATAAAAGACCCCCCACTAGTTCTGGCAAACCATTTATGACTAGCATTCTCTCTTCCCATGTCCTTGTTATTTTGTTAGTTTCAAAGACATATTGTTTGTCCCTCAACCTGTACGCAAATGAAAGGGAAAGGGGGATACCTAGTCAGTTGTACAACTGAATGCATTCAACTGATATGTCTTCTGCATTTAACCCAACCCCTCTGAATCAGAGAGGTGCGGGGGGCTACCTTAATCGACATCCACGTCATCGGCGGCCGGGGAACAGTGGGTTAACGGCCTCGCTCAGGGGCAGAAAGACAGATTTTTACATTGTCTGCTTGGTGATTCGATCCAGCAACCTTTCGATATCCTCAGCATATGTTTGGCTTAAATTAAATCCAAGCCACCAGCAACTTGCCAAGTCAACATGAACGATCTCGCGACACTGGAAAACACATGATGTCACCTTGGGATTGATGGTTACTTGCCTCCAGATTCCTCAACCTCTTGAATAACAATCAAAGCTGACGTTAGCGACAGCCAACTGCAACACTGTGCGATATTGTGTGCAGAGCGAGGGAAAAAACGTAATCTCCCAAACCTGCACAGACTGCGGTAAACATTTAGAACATGTCATAACACGTGTAGATTGTAAGGCAGATCCGCAGGGTTTCCTGGAACAAGCCAAGGCAGTTCTGTATTCAATGGCTATTTCTACACTGCTGTAGAGCTCAGTGTTCAAGTTAAGAGTCAGACTAACTGTCTCATGAGGTTCGGTCACCCAGTATATACCACTACAGTTGAAGTGGGAAGTTTACATACACCTTAGCCAAATACATTTTAAACTCAGTTTTCCCAATTCCTGACATTTAATCCTAGTAAAAATGCTCTGTCTTATGTCAGTTAGGATCACCACTTTATATTAAGAATGTCAAATGTCAGAATAATAGAGAGAATGATCTATTTCAGCTTTTATTTCCTTCATCACATTCCCAGTGGGTCAGAAGTTTACATACACTCAATTAGTTAGCATTGCCTTTAAATTGTTTAACTTGGGTCAAACATTTCGGGTAGCCTTCCACAAGCTTCCCACAATAAGTTGGGTGAATTTTGGCCCATTCCTTTTGACCGAGCTGGTGTAACCGAGTCAGGTTTGTAGGCGTCCTTGCTCGCACACGCTTTTTCAGTTCTGCCCACAAATTTTCTATAGGATTGAGGTCAGGGCTTTGCGATGGCCACTCCAATACCTTGACTTTGTTGTCCTTAAGCCATTTTGCCACAACTTTGGAAGTACTTGGGGTCATTGTCCATTTGGAAGACCCATTGTGCGTCCAAGCTTTAACTTCCTGACTGATGTCTTGAGATGTTGCTTCAATATATCCACATAATTTTCCATCCTCATGATGCCATCTATTTTGTGAAGTGCACCAGTCCCTCCTGCAGCAAAGCACCCCCACAACATGATGCTGCCACCCCCATGCTTCACAGTTGGGATGGTGTTCTTCGGCTTGCAAGCTTCCCCCTTTTTCCTCCAAATATAACGATGGTCATTGTGGCCAAACAGTTCTATTTTTTGTTTCATCAGACCAGAGGACATTTCTCAAAAAAGTATGATCTTTGTGCAGTTGTTGTGCAGTTGCAAACTGTAGTCTGGCTTTTTTATGGCGGTTTTGGAGCAGTGGCTTCTTCCTTGCTGAGCGGCCTTTCAGGTTATGTCAATATAGGACTCGTTTTACTGTGGATATAGATACTTTTGTACCTGTTTCCTCCAGCGTCTTCACAAGGTCCTTTGCTGTTTTTCTGGGATTGATTTGCACATTTCGCACCAAAATACGTTCATCTCTAGGAGACAGAACGAGTCTCCTTCCTGAGCGGTATGATGGCTGTGTGGGTCCATGGTGTTTATATTTGCGTACTATTGTTTGTACAGATGAACGTGGTACCTTCAGGCGTTTGAACATTGCTCCCAAGGATGAACCAGACTTGTGGAGGTCTACAATTGTTTTTCTGAGGTCTTTGCTGATTTCTTTAGATTTTTCCATGATGTCAAGCAAGGAGGCACTGAGTTTGAAGGCAGGCCTTGAAATACATCCACAGGTACACCTCCATTTGACTCAAATGATGTCAATTAGCCTATCAGAAGCTTCTAAAGCCATGACATAATTTTCTGTAATTTTCCAAGCTGTTTAAAGGCACAGTCAACTTAGTGTATGTAAACTTCTGACCCACTGGAATTGTGATACAGTGAATTATAAGTTAAATAATTGTTGGGAAAATGACTTGTGTCATGCACAAAGTAGATCTCCTAACCGACCAAAACTATAGTTTGTTAACAAGAAATTTGTGGAGTTTTTGAAAAACGAGTTTTAATGACTCCAACCTAAGTGTATGTAAACTTCCGACTTCAACTGTATATACACATTCTGGTGGATGCTGATTCCTCTCCAAAAATGCAGCATACGACTACAGCACTYGGACACGCGGTGTGCTATGGCTAAGCAGCTTGTATGGATGCAGCCTTGAAAGCGGATGATGGAAAGGGACCAGGGGATGTGTGTGTCAGCTGCAGCAATCTGAGTTTGCTGGCTAACGCCACTCAATGGCTCTGGTGACTGTCATTGCCAGCCAAGACCGTTGTGCCTGTCCCAGCACCGCCTGCTAATTGCAAGCTTTTTTTGTCAGCAGCGTCAATGAAATCCAATCAAATTTAGAGGCTCATGCAACCGAGACCAATCAGGCGCAGAGCCACGCGTTATGTAAGGAAGCTGTGCACATCGACAAAATTWGAGATTTTCACTGCAGCTGTGGGCCTTAGTTACTAGGCAGGCTGTCCCCTCCCATCATCCCCACCATGTTCATTCATTACTTCCTGTTTGGCGATGAGGTTATTTTCTGCAGAATTTAGTTTACCTCTTTAAATAGCACTTGTGGGAGTGATGGTGCTGAAGCCGGCAGCTTGTCAGGTATGATTTTACAACCAAGACATGCAGCTCTACTAATTGTTTCTGTTATTGAGGAGGTGCACCATGTTAACATTGTCTGAATCAAATGCATTATTTTTTTATCCAAAGACGTATCCTCCTCTAAATGATTGTGCTAGTGGAGTTGATTTTTGTAATTCAGTGTCCTCATGTTTGCCCACCAGAGTAGTAGAGTAGTAAGACTATGGGACAGTTTATTTTATTTATTTGCTCTGCCAAATCTCTGGCCCTAATGCGTTTATCTACCTCAGCACTCACTCTTATCAGTCCACACTCCTCCTTCCCCTTCTCCCTCTCTCCACCTCCCTGATCTGCATATCTCCATGGTTCCCTCTCTGTCTCCCTGCCCATGCCCGCTGACAGGCTCTGGCCCACTGCCCAGGTRCTGGGTGCATCCAGACGGGTTCTGTTCATCTGGCGGAACGGCTGGCCCCCACCTACATTCCTCTATCCCTCCTACCTCCCACTATCCCACTCTACCTCCCCAGCCATAATCCCCCCCACCCCCCCAGAGTCCCCGCTGCCTGTGGAGAGAAAGCATCCCTGGAGCGAGGCCAGGAAGATGGGGGCTACTGTGCGGCTCAGGCGCTGCCTGCAACACTACAGAGGGGCTCAGCTCTAAGACAACCTCACTACCCTTCCTCTTCTCCCATCCATCACATCAGCCTCTCTCTGGGGTACCCTTCATTCCACCTTTGTGTGTAGAACCTTTAGATCCCTTGGAATGATGAGTGACAACGTAGAGGAGTGTGGGGATTATAGGAGCTGAATGCTTCTCAAATACCAGGTGTTGCTTCAACACAGGGATCACCTTATGTAACTTGGCATGTCATCATTGCACATAGCTCACTCAAATCCCCAAATGAGCAAGCTACAGGAGAGGACATAGGAGTGCACTGGTCACTGCAGTCAGTCTACAACAGAGAGAAACTATATTGTAAAAGAATGGGTTTCATGAGAGTCAGTGCCAGCTACATAAAATGGGAGGACTTAGTACAGCCCATTCCCCTGCTAACAATGCCCTCTCTGGGCAGTCTCCACCCTGATACAATCTTGCACCAGGAGTCTCCCCTTKTAAACCAGTCTAAACTCAGTTCAGTAGTAACAGCCACTAGACTCTGGCATGGAACTCTGCACCAGGAGGCCCAGTGTGTGACTGATGTTACACCCAGCCCTCCATGCGACTGATACAGTCATTAGAGACCTCATCTTTCCTTCCTTTCCCCAGCCGAGGCTTTACACAGTGTCACGTGGCTCCGAGGCTGCAGACGATCTTGCCCAGTCTCGCTTAGCTCACTGGTTTATCAATGTCGTCAACCCTAACCTCCTCACACCCAGCCAGTAGCAAAGGGGTCGTAAGCCCTCACAAAAATTGACCAAATGGTACCACTGTAGATTTGTGTTTCAGATCTGTCTCCATGATTCATGCATAGGTGATTCACACTTGTGTAGTAGATGATTCAGATCGGTCTCCATGATTTTATGTGTAAGTGATTCAAACTTGTATAGTAGATGATTCAGTAGATAAAGACCAGACAAGCTGCTGTTGTAAAAGTGTTATTCCCCTTCTCTATTGGTAAAGGTAGAAGTTGCCCTTAACCACAGATCTAGGATCAGAGGATTAGGAGGATTGAGTCCTTTTGCTTGGCAGTTTACTTTGCTGTTGTACTATTGACTCTGCTGCCAACTACCTACCATTGTAATATTGTGGTCTGGTAGGATGCCTATAGTTTTCAGTAGGTTACGCATGGCCAGACTCCACAAGTAGCGTCTCAGTMTTGGTGTGGTGTTGATGCATTGCAGATTTATAGGGTTGTTTACAGCACTACAAAGCTCCACCATCCGCTTGTGTGTGTGAACCTGTCCTCTTTGGAATTCAGCCCTTTGGGAAAGTGTCACCTCAGATCATCGGATGGAACTCTTCTTTGAGTTTACGGATGGATACGTATGCAATCCATATTCACTATGTGCACATACACATGCTAAAACACATGTTATCGCACACACACACACACCACACACACACACACACACACACACACACACACACACACACACACACACACACACACACACACACTACACAATCAAAGAGACACACACATACGCAAACTTTTTAAGCTAGGGAACTTCATTTATACTTGCATTCAATGTATAAGGTTCACAGCAGACATACTCTGTGTGTTGAGCGTGTGTGTGTGTTCATCACCATTGTGCCTGTACAGAAACAACCTGTGGTTCAGAGGAAGAGCAAGCTGGAGAGGAAGGAAAGGCTTCACATTTTAAAATAGCATTTCATCTCAACACCTCTGAATACCCGGAAATATGTTTTTTTAACCTACTACCACTCCCTAGTTCAGTAGAACTGTATTCCTATTAGAAGTCGACCGATTAGGATTTTTCAACGGCGATACCGATTATTGGAGTACCAAAAAAAGCCGATACCGATTAATCGTCCGTTGTTGTTGTTGTTTTTTTAAATTATATATATTTTTTCATATATATATTTGTAGTAATGACAATTACAACAATACTGAATGAACAATGAACACTTTTATTTTAACTTAATATAATACATAAATAAAATCAATTTAGTCTCAAATAAATAATGAAACATGTTCAATTTGGTTTAAATAATGCAAAAACAGTGTTGGAGAAGAAAGTAAAAGTGCAATTTGTTCCATGTAAAAAAGCTAACGTTTAAGTTCCTTGCTCAGAACATATGAAAGCTGGTGGTTCAATATTCCCAGTTCTTCAATATTCCCAGTTAAGAAGTTTTAGGTTGTAGTTATTATAGGAATTATGACACGTCGACTATTTCTCGATATACCATTTTTGTATTTCATATACCTTTGACTATTGGATGTTCTAATAGGCACTTCTCAGGAGTTGATAGGCTTGAGTCATAAACAGCGCTGTGAAGCAAGCATTGCTAAGAGCTGCTGGAAAACGCAGTAAAGTTTGAATGAATGCTTACGACCCTGCTGCCGCCTTCCACCGCTCAGACTGCTCTATCAAATCATAGACTTAATTATATAATAAACACAGAAATACGAGCCGTTGGTCAATAATGTGGTAAAATCCGGAAACTATCATTTCGAAAACAAAAACGTTTATTTCATTTAAATACGGAACCGTTCCGTATTATATCAAACGGGCGGCAACCCTAAGTCTGAATATTGCTGTTACATTGCACAACCTTCAATGTTATGTCATAATTATGTAAAATTCTGGCAAATGAGTTCGCAACGAGCCAGGCGGCCCAAACTATTGCATATACCCTGACTCTGCGTGAAATGAACGCAAGAGAAGTGACACAATTTCTCTAGTTAATATTGCCTGCTAACATGAGTTTCTTTTAACTAAATTTGCAGGTTTAAAAATATATACTTCTGTGTATTGATTTTAAGAAGGGCATTGATGTTTATGGTTAGGTACATTTGTGCAACGGTTGTGCATTTTTCGCAAATGCGCTTAAATCATGCCCCTTTTGGCAAAGTAGGCTGTGATTCMATGATAAATTAACAGGCACCGCATTGATTATATGCAACGCAGGACAAGCTAGTTAACCTAGTAATATCATCAACCATGTGTAGTTAACTAGTGATTATGTGAAGATTGATTGTTTTWWAAAAAGATAAGTTTAATGCTAGCTAGCAACTTACCGTGGCTCCTTGCTGCACTCGCGTAGCAGGTGGTCAGCCTGCCACACAGTTTCCTCGTGGAATGCAATGTAATCGGCGTCCAAAAATGGCGATTACCAATTGTTATGAAAACTTGAAATCGGCCCTAATTAATCTGCCATGCCAATTAATCGGTCGACCTCTAATTCCTATTCACGGCTATTCTGAATGTGCCCTCACTTGGATTGAAGGTTGTGTTCACAAACACCGTTCCCTCTGATGTGACGAGTTGTTTTGTGAATAATCATGTTTACTTGATTATACTTGTGTGGGTGGGTCTATCTATGTATCGGAGTGGGCTTACATAAGGATGCATGTATCAAGTATGTGTCTGTACTATTGTCTATACAATTATTAGGATTTCTGTGTGTTTTGTGAGTGTGATGCTTTTATGTGGTTGTTCAAGGAGGACATTGCAGTCAGTGTGCCTTTTAGAGCTTCTGAGTGTTTTCTGTGTCTGGGAGAGGAGAAGAGGAAGAGAGAGCCAACTTGCCGCTATCGAGTGAGAGATGGAGGAGGAGGGCGAGTCCGCCCGCCTGCCTGTTCCTGTGTGTCTGTCCTTGTATGTGTTCCTGCGCGTGCGCCAATACCTGGCACTTGCTTTCAACACTGCAGAGCTCACTCTCTGTCTACAGCTCTCCATCTCTCTCTCTCTCTTACTCCTCTCCTCCTCTTCCCTCTCCTTTTTTATTCCTCATAATTTGTGTGCCTCCATTGCCATATCTCTATGCCACGTCCTTCAAGTAGTTTACCATGGTACAGGATTTTACTAGCTGGGGACGCATCCTTTTCCTACTAACTAAGGTGAGACTGACTCAAGCTTTACCTGGCTAAGGTACTTCCATAGGAGGGTGGCATCTAGAGGTTGGGGGAGTCTAGGGGCCATAGAGAAGGTACAGGTAGTTGTGGTCGGGTTCAGAGAAGTACATGTTTACTGCTGGGATGACTGTTCTTTAGCTGCTCTGTGATGCACACACCTCTGAGTACTAGCTAGCTAGTCTAGCACTGCCCACTGGATGTCAATCAGGATGACTGCCAGTTCTGATCTTTTCGGTGTGATTCTATGCTATGAAATTCTTCTCTCTCGGTTTCTGATTCTGCCTCATGTACTACGCTGGCTTTCTCTCTCCAGCCCATTATGTGCCTGCTCCCCCTCTCTCTCTGGTGTGACAGGTTATGGGCGGGGAAGGGGCTGGGGTGTGGAGAACATGGAGCCTCTCTCACACAGAGTTATGTGCGCTGCATGTATGATTTCTCTCTCTGGCGAGTCGCAGGCACAGGCAGCATAATGATGCGAAGTAGCCGTTTCCTTCCCTCCCTAGCAGCACAGGGCTCCTGCAGATAAAGGCAGAGCACACACACACATACGCGTTACTCATGTTACACACACACACATATGCGTTACACACACATATGCATTACACACACGTATGCGTTACACACATACGCGTTACACACATACGCGTTACACACATACGCGTTACACACACATATGTGTTACACACACACACGTTTTACACACACAAACATTACACACACACGCGTTACACACACATACGCGTTACACATGTTACACACAGACGCGTTACACGCAGACACGTTACACGCAGACACGTTACACGCAGACACGTTACACACACACACGCGTTACACACCCATACGCGTTACATGTTACACACATTTGCGTTACACACCCACGCGTTACTCACGTACGCGTTACACACACACGCGTTACACACATGCGTTACACACACACACACACGTGTTACACACACAAACGTTACACACACACACGTGTTACACACACACGTTACACACAGACACGTTACACACAGACACGTTACACGCAGACACGTTACACGCAGACACGTTACTCACGCGCGTTACAGACGCGTTACACACGTTACACACACACACACACACGTTACACACACACACACACACACACGTGTTACACACATACGCGTTACACACATACACGTTACACACATACACGTTACACACACGCGTTACACACAGACGCGTTACACACGATACACACACACATGTTATACACACACACGTTACACGCAGACACGTTAAACAGGATACACACAAACATGTTACGCGCGTTACACACAGATGCGTTACACACAAACGCATTACACGCGTTACACACAGACGCGTTACACACACAGACGCGTTACAGGAGCGTTACACACAGACTCATTATACACGTTACACACACATACAAACTCACACATACTGAGTATACAAAGCATTAAGGACACCTGCTCTTTCCATGGCATAGACTGACCAGGTGAATCTAGGTGAAAGCTATGATCCCTTGGTCACTTGGAGGAGACAGATTTAAAGAAGGATTTTTAAGCCTTGAGACAATTGAGACATGGATTGTGTATGTGTGCCATTCAGGGGGTGAAGGGGCAAGACGCAAGATGTAAGTGCCTTTGAACAGGGTATGGTAATAGGTGCCAAACACACTGGTTTGTGTCAAGAACTGAAATGCTGCTGGGTTTTTCACAGTCAACAGTTTCCTGTGTGTATCAAGAATGGTCCACCACCCAAAGGACATCCAACTAACTTGACACAACTGTGGGAAGCATTGGGGTCAACATGGGCCAGCATCCCTGTGGAATGCTTTCGAATGCTTCCGAGTCCATGTCCTGACGAATTGAGGCTGTTCTGAGGGAAAAAGGGGAGGGGAGAGTGCAACTCAATATTAGGAAGGTATAGAATTACTGTCTGACACGCATCCAATCACGTACACACACTCATCCCATCAACATGCATTATTTTTCTCTCTATTACACAGAGAAACACATTCACTCACACACACCCCTCACTCTCCCATGCACAGTCACACACTGTCATTCTTACCCATATTCCCCCTCTCCTTTTCTGCCTCTCCCCTCTAAACACACACACACACACACACATCCCTCCACTGTCAGTATCTCTCGCCCACTCTGGGTTCTCGAGAGGGAGAGAGAGAGAGGCAGGGCACAGTGGGATCAGGTTGCTCTGCCTGTGAAGTTTCTCTGCTGCTCTTCTTATTCTGCTTTAACTCTGCTCTAATGCCTAGGCAGCAGGGAAGCACTGATGGCTTCTGAATAGGAGAGGAAATGACTTGCTTTAAAATCCTCACATTAACCACCCAGAGAGAAAATACAGCTAATGGTATTGTTCTCTTCTGGCCAATCCATAGCCCAGTATATGAGTGTGTAGAGTATGTGGGTAATGAGTATAGTGGGTGGCTGGTGAAGGTGGGCATGGTTGAGTGTTTGCTGGGGGCGGCTGGTTAGATAAGTGCTCAGCAGAAACATTACATTCCCAAACTGTTCTTGCGCTTGCACTCTCACAAAATTTCTGTGTGATTCCTCACGAAAACACAGACAAAAAAAGACCATGATTTGGGGATTTTCATGAAATGTTAGCCATAGAATAGTGCTTTGGAGGAAAGATTTTGACATACACTACTGTTCAAAAGTTTGGGGAAATGTCTAAGTGACCTTGTTTTGAAAGAAAAGCTTTTTTTTTGTCCATTTAAAATAACATCAAATTGATCAGAAATACAGTGTAGACATTGTTAACCTCTTTTGGGTAAGTGAGACGTTAGCGTCCCACCTCTTCAACAGCCAGTGAAACTGCTGGGCGCCAAATTCAAATACAGAAATTCTCATTATAAGAATTCAGAAACAAAACATATTTTACATAGGTTTAAAGATTAACTTCTTGTGAATCCAACCACGGTGTCAGATTTTAAAATGCTTTATGGCGAAAGCATACCTTACGATTATTTGAGAACATAGCCCAGCAGACAAATCATTCAAACAGTAACCAGCCAAGTAGAAGAGTTACACAAGTCAGAAATAGAGATAAAATGAATCCCTTACCTTTGTGATCTTCATATGGTTGCACTCAGCAGACATTCATTTACTCATAAATGTTCCTTTTGTTCGATAAAGTCTCTTTATATCCAAAAACCTCCTTTTGTTCGCGTTTTCTTCAGTAATCCACAGGCTCAAACACAGTCAAAACAGGCAGATAAAAAAATCCAAATTGTATTCGTAAAGTTCAAAGAAACATGTCAAACGATGTTTATATTCAATCCTCAGGTTGTTTTAGCCTAAATAATCGATAATATTTCAACCGGACAATAACGTCATCAATATAAAAGGTAAACCGAGAAAGGCACTCTCTGGTCGCACGCATGAAAAAGCTCTGTGACACTTTAGGGTCCACTCATTCAGACTGCTCTTACTTCCTAATTTTTCAGAATACAGCCTGAAACAATTTCTAAAGACTGTTGACATCTAGTGGAAGGCATAGGAACTGCAATTTGAGTCCTAAGCAATGGATACTGTAATGGCCTTGAATAGAAAACTACAAAAACCAAAAAAAAAAAAACTTCCCGAATGGATTTGTCTCAGCCAAATCAGTTCTGTTATACTCACAGACACTATTTTAACAGTTTTGAAACTTTAGAGTGTTTTCTATCAAAATCTACCAGTTATATAGCATATAATCATTTCTGGCCCGAGAAGCAGGCAGTTTAATTTGGGCATGCTTTTCATCCAAAATTCCGAATGCTGCCCTACCCTAGAGAAGTTAATGTTGTAAGTGACTATTGTAGCTGGAAACGGCTGATTTTTAATGGAATATCTACATAAGCGTACAGAAAGACCATTATCAGCAACCATCACTCCTGTGTTCCAATGGCAGGTTGTGTTAGCTAATCCAAGTTTATAATGTTAAAGGGCTAATTGATAATTAGAAAACCCTTTTGCAATTATGTTAGCACAGCTGAAAACTGTTCTGATTAAAGAAGCAATAAAACTGTCCTTCTTTAGACTAGTTGAGTATCTGGAGCATCAGCATTTGTGGGTTCGATTACAGGCTCAAAATGGCCAGAAACAAAGAACTATCTTCTGAAACTCGTCAGTCTATTCTTGTTCTGAGAAATGTTGGCTATTCCATGCGAGAAATTGCCAAGAAACTGAAGATCTCGTACAACGCCCTGTACAACTCCCTTCACAGAACAGCGCAAACTGGCTCTAGCCAGAATAGAAAGAGGAGTGGGAGGCACCGGTGCACAACTGAGCAAGAGGACAAGTACAAACTTAGTGTGTCTAGTTTGAGAAACAGACGCCTCACAAGTCCTCAACTGGCAGCTTCGTTAAATAGTAGATAGTAAATAGTTCGTTAAACCAGTCTCAACGTCAACAGTGAAGAGGCGACTCCTGGATGCTGGTCTTCTAGGCAGAGTTGCAAAGAAAAAGCCATATCTCAGACTGGCCAATGAAAAGATTAAGATGGGCAAAATAACACAGACAGAATAACAATTTCCTCCTACAGCAGGACAATGACCCAAAGCACAGCTCTGAACTATTTAGGGAAGAAGCAGTCAGCTGGTATTCTGTCTATAGTGGAGTGGCCAGCACAGTCACTGGATCTCAACCCTATTGAGTTGTTGTGGGAGCAGCTTGACTGTATGGTACGTAAGAAGTGCCCATCAAGCCAATCCAATTTGTGGGAGGTGCTTCAAGAAGCATGGGGTGAAATCTCTTCAGATTACCTCAACAAATTGACAACTAGAATGCCAAAGGTCTGCAAGGCTGTAATTGCTGCAGTTGGAGGATTTTTTGACGAAAGCAAAGTTTGAAGGACACAATTATTATTTAAATTAAAAATCATTATTTATATCCTTGTCAACGTCTTTCCTATTCATTTTGCAACTAATTTCATGTATGTTTTCATAAAAAACAAGTACATTTCTAAACCTTTTTGGTAGTGTATATTTGACATAATTGAGACATTGATCAAAGTTGACATATTTATGACATTAAGGCCTTACCCAGACTCCATAGTGTGTCATCTGTAGTTGCTACAAAGCAAACATTGGTGTCATATGAGGCGTTACCGCTTGCTCTGTAATATGAGTAGTATTTTGATTTCAACATTTGATTGCTATATATTGTTGAACATAATATATTCTACCGGCTTTCAAAGTTCCAGAGTAGGATCTCTCCTACTTTTAGAGTTAGGATCCAATATGTAAGCATTAACAACAGAGTGAATATGAAAATGTATTCTGCTGGTGATTTACTGGATGTGCAATGATACAAGTAAGAGGAGGGCTGGATTGGTTACCTTGCCTACTGTGGCAATGTCTCTGTATTAAATGGGCCATAATTTAGAACTAGCAGAGAGTATATTATGTCTGGGTTTTGTGAAGAGTTATCTTCTGTTACACTCTGATACTGTGTCCATGTCCCGTATCTTATCATCTGGATGTTAATGTTGTCACAACTTTGCTTTGATGTTCTCACATTGTTTCTGAAGGGTCCCGCTAACTCCATATATGTAGTATCATGGTGCACAAGGTCACTGTGACTCGCTTCTCCTCCTTTTCTTTCCCCTCTTCTCCTCCCCTTAGTGAATTCTGCCGACGCTGCTGGATTTATGGGCTTTATCATGCAACGTCTGCCGCTGAGTACAGCAGGCAGCATACACTGTGGATCCACACAGCCTCTCACAGCATTCATCAGCTACTTACCACACCTGTTTACAGCAGTACAGGCTCATGAAGCTCTATGAAGCTCAAATGTCTCCCAATGTCATCCTTTGAAGCACAGGATTGCTCCCCCTGTCATTAAGCCATGGTTTCATCGATACTCCCATCAACATGTTGTAGTGTCCATTGAGGAAACCATCGTATGACACTGCCTGATGCCATCGTCTACACCTCTGCCATTAGCTTTAGCCTGTTGCTAACAGATGCCTGTTGCTAACAGATGCCTTCGATATAAACTGAATGTCTGGTTACTTCCCTCTGTGTATTTTTAGGAACAGGTCAGGTCGTTGGGAAAACCTCTGGGCCCTATTATAAACTTGTTGTTTTCATTGAAGTGGGATAAACAGTGCTCTGCTAGCAAAGCCTAGCTTGTAGCAGACGCCACCAGATGAACTTTTGTATGCTTTGTTTGGAGAGCGAGAGAGAGCCCAGTGGAGCACTTGCTGAGAGACAGACGGACAGAGAGGAGGAACAAAACAGAACCGATAGAAAACAGGAGTGGAGGAGTGGTGGCTCACAGCCTGGGGTTTTGTCTTGTCTCCTCTCCTCTATTTTCTCCTCCTCTCGCTGGCTAACCCACTCCCTCATGCTCTCGCTCACTCACAGCCCAGAAGCACGCACGCACACACACAGCCCTCCCCTTGACCAGCCAGAAAGCTGAATTATTCAACAACGCAAGACTACGCCCAAGCATCGCTTCTTTCTCCAGGCCAGAGACAGACACACACACACACACACCTTAACTAGCATCCCGTAGCACGTCACACGTTACAACTGGAAGTGCGTGTTTATAATGGCTGCTAGGCTGTACAAGGCTTTAACATCTGGAACCATGTGGAACACTTAGCTTCTCACATGCTCCAAACAAGCAGGCCAATATTCCCCACAGCAAAGAGAAAACAGAGGATTGGAATTGTATGTTTAGGTATGGTACCTCAGGTCTTGTTTCCCCCATGTATAATTCTATTTAGAGAGAAATAAGTTGTATTTGCAGTAACAAAATAAGCCTGGCAGGTAAGGTTATAGTACGGTACCTCTAATACAATGATTAAAGATGGTGTAGCTAACCCTGGGCTAGGAAAAACTCCAGGCCCTATTGGTGAAGTCTGGTCTATTGTCTCTGTGTCCCACTCAGAGGGACTGCAAACAAGACCGCTAAATAGCTAATCAAATGACTACCTGCATTTGGCACAAACTCTCTTGCACTGACTCTATGGACACACACTCACACATACAGTACTTACACTAACACCCCAACACACACATACACACCACAACACACTACATACTGTATGCGCACACATGCGTGTTGACGCCGCACCCATGCGTGTTGACGCCGCACCCATGCGTGTTGACGCCGCACCCATGCGTGTTGACGCCGCACCCATGGCGTTTGACGCCGCACCATGCGTGTTGACCCGCACCCATGCTGGTTTGACGCCGCCACCCATGCGTGTTGACGCCGCACCCATGCGTGTTGACGCCGCACCCATGCGTGTTGACGCCGCACCCATGCGTGTGAGCGCACCATGCCTGACGCCACATGCGTGTTGACGCCGCACCCATGCGTTGTTGACGCCGCACCCATGCGTGTTGACGCCGCACCCATGCGTGTTGACGCCGCACCCATGCGTGTTGACGCCGCACCCATGCGTGCTGACGCCGCACAAACACTTTCACACTCACCACATACGCTGCTGCTACTGTTTTATCTATCCTGTTGCCTAGTCACTTTACCCCTACCTATATGTACAGTACATAGCTACCTCAATTACCTCGTACCCCTGAATATCAACTCAGGACTGGTTCTCCCTGTATATAGCCATGTTACTTTTACTCCTTTTTATTGTTCGTTAGTCAATGTGTATTTATTCCTCCTATATTTTCTCATCTAACTCTGCATTGTTGGAAAAGGACCCGTAAGTAAGCATTTCACTGTTAGTCTACACCTGTTGTTTATGAAGCATGTGACAAATTATTGGATTGATTTGGAACTGGAGAAACACAGCTGGTCACCTTCAGCTCAGAGTAGACCAACGTCAGAGCAGACATTTGTCTTCGTCATGGGTCTCTGGCCCTGTTCAAATAGGTATAGGTTCACTCCTAATGTGCATATTGGATACATTAGGTGTAAACCTCTACTTCTGAGTACAATTCATCAGTCCACATAATTAGAATAGATTTGCCTTGCATACTCTTGCTATGACGAGTACATGCATTTATTACAAGTTCTGTTCTACAAGGTTTGATTGACTACTTTCAGACACGATGTACACAGATGTAGGGTTACTGCAGGTATTGGACATTTCTTAGAGGAATTCATGCAAATGTTGGGTTCACCCATTTCAAATWGAGACTTCCTGCAGTTTACTAGTATCACATTTACAGTTATTGAATCCCACCTGTCTTGTAAATACGTCATACATAAGGCTTCCACAGGGCCCAGAGCCCCTTTATTGCCTAATTAAGAATGTGAGCGAACACCCCGTCAGTGTAAAGTGTCTGCTTCGTGGATGTCAGGGCCGCTCTCTTATTGATCCATGTGGTGTGTCTCACCAGACAAAGTGGAGAGAACTAGAGAATGTCTCTGAATATTAAGCTAGCCTAAATGATGTGAAGAGGCACCAGGCATGTTGAATTATTCGAAGTGCCAGAAAGTAACCATTGATACCCCACTATAAGTGTGTAAATAAACTACTAGGTGCCAGCTGAAAAATAGTGTRACCAAACAATTCTTCCTGCCACAGCCCAGTCTTAAGCTGCAACCCAGTGTAATTGGTTGGGATCCACCATGTGGGAAAGGCTGCCATAGGGTAGTGCTCCCAGGCACGTCGGTTGGTTATAGGCAACAGCCTTTAGGGAAGGCTACATGACAACACAGGATGGAACATGTGTTCCCATGACACAAGCAGCTGTCGTAACCGCCCCCTCTATGCCGTGTGTGTCTGACTAGGAAGAGTTGCGTCATGTACGTGGCTTTATGCCAGAGCACCGTATGGCGTTCCACTTTCTGCCAATGGCTCTCTGTGGTCCTACTGTTGGCTATGGTGTTAGCATGCTATCATTAGCAGCCATGGTGTTATACTATGATGTTAGCATGATACCCCCCCCAGCTGGTGTTGGGGTGGTTGTTCCCATGAAATGGGACTTTGGGCAGTGCCACACAGAGCAAGTTTAGGCCATGCTTTGGGCTTAGGACCCAAGCTGCTGGGTTTTGCGTGGGGGGGAGGTAATGTACTAGAACAATTGCTTTTCAACATGCTGGACCTGATATAATCAAACCTACAGGAGAAATTTGTATGGAACTTTTCCAGTCAACCCATATTGTAGGTAATTAGCCTAGATAATTTATTTAACTTGTCCATAGACAACATGGAAATATTTGTTAAACTGTGAGATTTAGGTAATTAAAAATGATAGGATCAACGTTTCTTTTCTTTTCTTCATCTTTACTTTCTCCCTCGTTCTCTCTTTCTCTGTCCTCCTCTGCCTCACAATGCTGCTCTCCCCGTGCTATGGTAATAGAGCAGAGAGAGGGAGAGTTGAATGATGTGGGATGATGCTGTAACCCCTGTCCTGCGCTCTATTTCAGACTCAAGGACACTAGGCAGATCGGTACTCAGATTTTAGTGGAGTGATTTTTCATTAGGTGAGCAGTCTCTCGTAAATTGAGATCTCTGCCGCTCTCTATCACTACTCCCCCATCCTGTGGAGTCATTGTTTTCAGGGCTGTGTGTGTGTGTGTGTGTGTGTGTGTGTGTGTGTGTGTGTGTGTGTGTGTGTGTGTGTGTGTGTGTGTGTGTGTGTGCTGTCTCTTATACAC